>NC_091064.1:207233231-207536261 GCF_000393655.2 Nicotiana sylvestris | reverse complement strand
AAATTCAACAACTAATATTCAAAATAAACAAATATAGCTAGATTAAAACTCAGCATTGTTATTATTATTTTTTTTAAAAAAAATATTATTGAGATTAATTATTCACAATCATTTGAAACTAGATTTAACCATAATTACTAAAGCTTATTAGAAAGTTTATTAGACTTAAACGTTCTTCTAATCTTGCTTAAGCTCAAGTCATGCCTTAATGCCTAATTTACGATGTTTAATTTAAATTCATGTTTTAACTAAATTTAGCTACTTGTTCATGATCAACCTACAATCTTGAAGCCTTCATAGCTAGTGAATTAACCTGTTTTGCCGAACTGATTTATTACAGACTAACTTATGATATTATTTTCTTATTCCAGCTATTATTTAGTAATTCATGAAATAGCTTAAATACAATCAACAAAAGAAACAAAGAAAAAAAACGAAATTAAAACTTCAAATTTTCATTCTTCATATGTATTCATGCTTCATATTTCGGATTACAATAACCAGCTTTTCAGTTGTGTACCTGATATTGGAAGCAAAAGAAAATGAATATGAGAATCAGCAGCAGCAGTAAAATCAGTACAACACAGCAACAATAGCCCAGCAACAGTAACAAACCAGTGGAGTAGTAATCCAAAAAAAAACAAAATCTTCCAGCTTTGATGAAACAACAATTAATTCTGATTTCAAACAACAAAAGAAAGCAGAATATTTTTTTTAGTTTTTTTTTATTTTTGAAAGCTTAAATATTTTTCGGAATTTTCTATCTCTTAAATGTTCAGCCCTTTTCTCTCTCTTATTTTCAGATTTGTTTCTCTCTCTCGTATCTGTGTATTTTTCTCTATCTCTCTGTATATTTTCTTTTGATTTCAAGACTTCACATATATAACCCATCCCATAAACCTTTCAATTAATTAAAATCAATACTTTTTCTCTACCCAACCCATTATCTTTCCACTCATCCCCATTACATTAAATAAACATATCACACCACCCCATTTCATTTTGTCCCCCATGCTTCATTTAAAATAATGCAAGATTCCCCTTTAAATTAAATCTTGTCCCCCCTTTATATTAAATAATCATATCACAACCCACCCCATTTCATTTTGTCCCCCATGCTTCAAATAAACAATTACAAAATGTACAATTCCTAAACTACCCCTTCCGACCTTACTGAAATTACCAAACTACCCCTGAACGTATTACAAATTTACCAAACTACCCATCAGCTATAACACATCAATTAATCAAACTTAACCAAAATATAGACAATATGATCAATTTCTAACAATGTTCAAACAACAATATGAACACGGATGAACATCATAACAACAATATCACATGAACATGATTTTAACAACATTTCAACAACAAATCACATGAACACAAATTGAACAACCAAGAACAACTAAAATTTGATTGAACAATATTTTTAGCAACAACAAACCTATTTTTCGGATTTAAACAACAACAACAATCAAACAAGTATATTTAGATTCTTAAATTCAATAATATTGAACTTAAAATCAACTCTAACAACATTACAACAAACAATTCTTATATTAAACTTTAAACAAGATTATGAGACCAATTCAAGAAATAATCACAAATGATAAACAAGAAATCAAACTATACAAAATTCGGATTCAAGATCATCCAAACAAAGTATGAACATGAATGAATCTATTTAACACAACAAACATGACGGATTAAACGATTAAATCAATATATTCCTTTAACACAACTAAATTCTTTAAACAAATAACAAGATCGACGAAGAAACAATTATGAACTTAAACTTGAACTTAACAATACTAACAATTTCTAACAATACATAAACACATGAAACAAATTGAAGAAATAGTTAATTAAATTTCAATTTGAATCTAACAAACAACAAACTAACAAATATTCACTTAAACAATAATACAAACATGAAATGAATATGAAAACAACTAATTAAACTTCTATTTTGAAATCTGAAAATTAATTTTAACAAAGCACATGAACATGAACAAACTAGAAAAAATGATTTCAACGATAAACAACGAACAAAACAAGAATCAAATATTTAACGATTTTAACTTTTAGAAATATAAAAACGAAATATGGACAAAATAAAACTCAAAAACAACTAACCGGAGATGAATCAACGAAGAACTTTGATTGTAAACAAATCTGTCCGAGCCTCGACCAAAGCTCGAACAAATGACGACGAAGACGAAGAGAAGATGAAGCAGCCCGTAGCTACTGTCGCGACGAGCAGCAGCAGCAGTCCGTCCAACACCTGCTGCGACACATGCACTTGGGTTTTTGCTGGGACCTCTTATTGTAACCTTCTGCTTCCCAGTGCTGGGGATTTTTATTGTTTCCTGCTGGGGATTCATATTGTAACCCTCTGTTTTATTGTCCTCTGACTTGATCTTGAAATGTATGCCTCTGTTCTATGGGCGGGCTCCCAACTTCAATACTTGAAATTAAAGACTGAAATGTATGCCTCTGTTATCTGGGCGGGCTCCCAACTTCAACTCTTGAAATGTAAAGACTGAAATGTATGCCTCTGTTATCTGGGCGGGCTCCCAACTTCAACTCTTGAAATGTAAAGACTGAAATGTATGCCTCTGTTATCTGGGCGGGCTCCCAACTTCAACTCTTGAAATGTAAAGACTGAAATGTATGCCTCTGTTATCTGGGCGGGCTCCCAACTTCAACTCTTGAAATGTAAAGACTGAAATGTATGCCTCTGTTATCTGGGCGGGCTCCCAACTTCAACTCCTGAAATGTAATATCTCTATTCTCCAGGCAGACTTCTGACTTTTAAAATTTAAACTATGTGTCTCTGTTCTTCAGGCGGGCTCCTTACATCAAACTTGAAATTGAATGTCTCTATTCTCCAGGCGGACTCCTGACTTTTAAAATTTAAGCTGTATGTCTCCGTTCTTCAGGCGGACTCCTGACGTCAAACTTGAAAAGTACGTCTCTGTTCTCCAGGCGGACTCCTGACTTTTAAAATTTAAACTGTATGTCTCCGTTCTTCAGGCGGACTCCTGACGTCAAACTTGAAAAATACGTCTCTGTTCTCCAGGCGGACTCCTGACTTTTAAAATTTAAACTGTATGTCTCCGTTCTTCAGGCGGACTCCTGACGTCAAACTTGAAAAATACGTCTCTGTTCTCCAGGCGGACTCCTGACGTCAAACTTGAAAAATACGTCTCTGTTCTCCAGGCGGACTCCTGACGTCAAACTTGAAAAATACGTCTCTGTTCTCCAGGCGGACTCCTGACAACTTGCATTTATCCTAATTAGTGCTTGTTTTTCCCTCCTGGAGAATTCCTCTTCAACAACTAATTTTTCTCCCCCTGCTTAATCAAAGAAAATTTCGTCAGTTTAAAACAGTGGTTAGTTGATGGCATTCTTGCTGAAAAATCCTTCCACTGCCTTGCTTTGTGTTGACTAATTTCCACACACTGACCCTGAACTGCTTGACTTTCTGACCAACTTTTAAATTTCCCAACCTCTGGCGACCTAAATGCTTTACACCCCTGCTGTTATTTCACTTTTCTGACCTTTTATTTGAGCTTTCGCCTTTCCCACGACATTTCCCAATCATTTCACCGATGAAACTTCCGTTAATTCCCTGTATTCCACTTGACATTAAGTTGTTTTTGACATGCTCTGACCACGTTGTGCTTTACAATTCTAGAAGCTGGTAGTGAACTTTGAAGTCCTTTCTGCTTGCATCGAACAAAACTGGCACTGAAACATCTCAGCTAGATAAAAACCCTCAAAAGAAAAATGAAATGATTTTTGAGTTAAGGATAAGAAGAATCCAAAACCAGATGACTGTTTGAAAAGAGAAAGAAAAGAAACTTATCTGAACGAGACAACTAGTACCAATGGTCAAGACATGCATTTTGGATTAATCAGCCCAATCTGTCCAAACAAACAACTCTCAATTGCCGTACCTCATTGCCCAGAACTTCCATCACTTGTTTGATTTATCTAGACCTTAACCTTGTTTCCCTGCGGTACCGCGAAACGGTTTCTATCAACATACCTTTCTCAGTTTTCCATTTCTTATCTCACCTTCGCCTTGAGGTGCCCGTAAAGGTTTTCACCAACAAGACTCTCTCATTTATTTTTCTCTCAGCTCTCGTCGCCTTACGGTGCCCGTGAGGGTTTTCACCCATAAGACTCTCTCATTTATTTTTGTTCTTCTTGCTTGAACCAGAGTGTTGCCCCTGTCGTGGGTTATTCCTACCTGTTCATCTTGGCATTTCTCAAAACTGATCATAAGGTCTTTCTTTGGACCGTAATGTAGGCTTTTGGATTGAGTTAGAAAGAAAGGTATAAAAGGCTCAAAACAATTCCAATGGGTTCAAATTACAACTTTCGGAATCCAACTTTCATAACAATCACCACTTCTGCCCCAGTTTCTTGCTTGGGGATTTTTGGATTTCTATTTGGTATGACTGAACCTTGGAGTAAGGCTGCCTACGTACCCTTTCGGGATCAAGTCAAACGTAGTTCACTTGTGGAGACTACGTTGTTATGTTTCTCTTCTTTCCTTTTTTTCACTTTTCTTTCTTTTCTTTTTCTTTTTCTTTTTTTTTTTGTTCGGCACTTGTGTTCTCTGATAATGCTGCTGATTCCGAAAGAGGTGTATGAAAAATAAGTAAGGCTCGAAGGGGATAACAAGGGATAAGAGTGTTTGGATAGCAGAACAAAATGCCTTCATCATTTCAATCTTTAAGATATGCCAAATACGAACAGATACATTCAGAAAATAAAGAAATCATACATAATATCTCTTGACCGCATCGGAATTGATGGTCATTTCTACACATTTTCCTTCCACATCTGTCAAATACAATGCTCCATTAGACAACACTCTGGTTACCACAAATGGTCCCTGCCAGTTTGGGGCAAATTTTCCTTTTGCCTCAGCCCAATGAGGCAAGATCCGCCTCAGTACTAATTGCCCGACTTCAAATTTCCTTGGACGTACCTTTTTGTTGTATGCTCTTGCCATTCTTCGTTGGTACAGTTGGCCATGACACACTGATGCCAATCTTTTCTCATCGATCAAACTCAACTGCTCAAGACGGCTTTTCACCCATTCATCATCATCGATCTCAGCCTCTGCAATGATTCGCAGAGATGGGATTTCCACTTCTGCGGGTATTACTGCCTCGGTACCATATACCAATGAGTAAGGAGTCGCCCCTACCGAGGTACGCATGGTGGTGCGATATCCTAACAATGCAAAAGGCAATTTCTCGTGCCATTGTCTAGATCCTTCAACCATCTTCCGGAGTATTTTCTTTATGTTCTTATTGGCCGCTTCAACCGCACCATTTGCCTTGGGACGGTACGGAGTAGAGTGCCTGTGAGCAATCTTAAACTGCTCACATGTCTCCTTCATCAAATGACTATTAAGATTAGCCCCATTATCTGTGATGATTACCTTTGGGATCCCAAACCGACATATGATATTTGCATGCACGAAGTCAACTACAGCCTTCTTGGTCACAGACTTGAATGTCTTCGCTTCCACCCATTTGGTAAAATAATCTATAGCTACCAAGATAAATCTGTGCCCATTTGATGCTGCTGGATCAATTGGCCCAATAACATCCATGCCCCATGCAACAAAAGGCCATGGCGCGGACATCGTATGTAATTCTGATGGTGGAGCATGAATCAAATCTCCATGTATTTGGCATTGATGACACTTACGCACAAAACTTATACAATCTCGCTCCATCGTGAGCCAATAATAACCTGCTCGAAGAATTTTCTTTGCTAGAACATACCCACTCATATGCGGTCCGCAAACTCCGGAATGCACCTCAGTCATGATAGTTGTGGCCTGCCGTGCATCTATACATCTCAACAAACCGAGCTCTGGCGTTCTTTTGTACAGTACTCCTCCACTAAGGAAAAACCCACTTGCCAACCGTCGAATTGTTCTTTTCTGATCACCGGTGGCCTGCGTTGGATACACTCCCGCTTTGATGTACTCTTTGATATCATGGAACCATGGCTCTCCATCGATTTCCTCTTCTATCACATTGCAGTAAGCATGCTGATCACGGACTTGAATCTGCAATGGATCAACATAGGCCTTATCTGGATGGTGCAACATTGACGCCAAAGTAGCCAAAGCGTCAGCAACCTCATTATGAATCCTTGGAATGTGTCTGAATTCTATGGCCTGAAAACGCTGGCAAAGCTCATGCAGACATTGTCGATACGGTATAAGCTTCAAGTCCCGTGTTTCCCATTCCCCTTGAATCTGGTGTACCAGTAAGTCCGAGTCACCCATGACCAAGACTTCCCGTACACCCATATCCACAGCTAATCTCAATCCCAATATACACGCCTCATATTCTGCCATGTTGTTTGTACAGTAGAAACGAAGCCGAGCTGTAACAGGGTAATGCTGACCTGTTTCCGAAATAAGTACTGCTCCTATTCCCACACCCTTCATATTTGCAGCCCCATCAAAGAAAAGTTTCCATCCCGACTTCTCAGCTTGTTCTAATTCTTCAATGTGCATTATCTCTTCATCAGGGAAATAAGTTTTCAAAGGCTCATAATCTTCATCAACGGGGTTCTCAGCCAAGTGATCGGCTAATGCCTGTGCTTTCATGGCAGTCCGTGTCACATAGACAATGTCGAACTCTGTAAGTAAGATCTGCCACTTTGCAAGCCTTCCTGTGGGCATGGGTTTCTGGAAAATATACTTCAACGGGTCCAAGCGAGATATAAGGTAAGTGGTGTAAGATGACAAGTAATGTTTCAATTTCTGTGCCACCCAAGTTAGGGCACAACATGTCCTTTCCAGATGAGTATACTTGACCTCGTAAGATGTGAACTTCTTACTGAGATAGTAGATAGCCTGCTCCTTTCTGCCCGTAACATCATGTTGCCCCAGTACACAGCCGAATGAACTGTCCATAACTGTCAGATACAGAATCAAAGGCCTCTCTGGTTCTGGTGGGACCAACACAGGTGGGTTTGACAAATACCCCTTTATCTTATCAAAAGCCTCCTGGCATTCATCAGTCCATTTGACCGCGGCATCTTTCTTTAACAATTTGAAAATTGGTTCACATGTTGCCGTGAGCTGAGCAATGGACCTGCTGATATAGTTCAGTCTTCCCAACAAACTCATCACCTCGGTTTTGTTTCTTGGAGGTGGCAATTCCTGAATAGCTTTGATCTTTGATGGGTCTAATTCAATACCTCTCCGGCTAACTATGAATCCCAACAACTTCCCAGATGGAACCCCGAAAGCACATTTCGCAGGATTGAGCTTAAGATTGTACCTGAGAAGCCTTTGAAAGAATTTTCTCAAATCTCTGACATGGTCAGATTGCTGTCTAGACTTAACGATCACATCATCCACGTATACCTCAATTTCTTTATGTATCATATCATGGAAGATAGTTGTCATGGCCCTCATATAAGTTGCCCCAGCATTTTTCAAACCAAACGGCATGACCCGATAACAATACGTTCCCCACGGCGTGATGAATGCCGTCTTTTCTGCATCTTCCTTATCCATTAGAATCTGATGATAACCCGCATAACAATCCACAAAAGAGCCAATATCATGTTTGGCACAATTGTCGATCAGTATATGGATGTTGGGCAGTGGGAAATTATCTTTTGGGCTTGCTTTGTTAAGGTCTCGATAATCGACGCACACCCTGGTCTTGCCATCTTTCTTTGGCACAGGCACGACATTGGCTAACCAAGTGGGGTACCGTGTAACCTGAATGACCCTTGCCTCAAACTGCTTGGAGATCTCTTCTTTGATCTTCACACTTATGTCTGTTTTGAACTTTCTCAACTTCTGCTTGACAGGGAGGAGTGCTGGATCAGTGGGCAATTTATGAACCACCAAATCGGTGCTTAGACCCGGCATATCATCATATGACCATGCAAAAACGTCTTTGTACTCATGCAATACTTTAATTATCTCCTCCTTGAGTTGTGGATCCAAATGAACACTTATTTTAGTTTCCCGTACATTATCTTGGTCCCCTAGATTAACTGCTTCTGTGTCATTTAGGTTAGGTTTGGGTTTTTCTTCAAAGTGACTTAATTCTTTACTAATTTCCTCATAAGCTTCATCATTATTACAATCCATCCCATCATCACACTCGATCTCTTGTATTATTACTTCTGAACTAGATTGGCTTTTAAAACTGGGCCGAAGATTCCTCATGCATGTCATGTCATTGATATCAGCATAAAAAGAACTGTACAAAGAAAAGAAAAGAAAATGGAAAGAGAATTAGGGACGAAGAAAATTGCATTTCATTAAACGTAAAGACAACAAGGTTTTAACTCATCCAAACGGACGGAACATAACAACTGGATTACAAACCCTGGAATAATCCAGGTGACAAAAAGGAAAACAAAACCCACTACCACGACTCCCTCCGAACTGGAAGAGGAGTAGCTTCCCAATTGCTGATGTTAGCACGTGGTCCGATGTACTGTATGTCTGCTCTGCTTGACCCTTCCCCGGCCTCAACCATGTTTACTTCAACAAATACTTTCTCAAACACCTTATCCAAATTCCCATCCGCCTCAACTAACGAACCCGATATCTTTGCCAATGACTGTTTCTTGATATTCGGCCTGACGAAGGACCTGGACAATCGAGGAATTGGTTTAGGGAGCACCCAAGCTTTCTTCTTCAATTTACGGGCCTTTCTGACATCTGCCGCTGTTGGTTTGAACCCTAACCCGAAGGTGTCCAGATTTTTGGGCAAAGACACAGGTTGAGTAATGCCCTGCAGTTCAACCCCCAAACCCTTCCCGGGCACGAACCCGTTATTCAACATTTCTGACACTACCATGACGGTCGCAGCTGACACCCTGGGACATGGCATGCTTTTACCCTCAGGCACCCTGCTCACCGGAACCGTGTCGAGGATCTGATACACCCATGGCCCCTTATCATCTTCGGTCTCTATAAAGGGTACAATGGCATCATTCACGGCGCATGTGGGATCTTCCCCATGTAACACAATTTCTTGTCTGTCCCACTCGAATTTGATCATTTGGTGCAGTGTGGAGGGCACGGCTTTTGCCGCATGAATCCACGGTCGACCCAACAAAAGATTATAGGATACTGCAGCATCCAACACCTGAAATTCCATCGTGAACTCGACTGGGCCAATAGTCAATTCGAGTACAATATCCCCTACTGTGTTTGTTCCCCCTCCATCGAACCCTCGAACACAAATGCTATTTTTGCGGATTCTATCCTCATCAATCTTTAACTTGTTCAATGTGGATAACGTGCAAATATTAGCGCTCGACCCGTTATCGATTAGTGCCCGAGTAACCATTGAACCTTCACATTTGACCGTCAAATAGAGAGCCTTGTTGTGTTCTGTGCCTTCCATAGGCAATTCATCATCAGAAAATGCTATCCTGTTCACTTCAAAGATCTTGTTGGCAATTGTCTCTAAATGGTTTACTGAGATTTTGTCAGGCACATGAGCCTCATTCAATATCTTCATTAAAGCTCGGCAATGCTCATCAGAGTGAATTAATAATGACAACAACGAGATTTGGGCCGGTGTTTTTCTCAGTTGATCAACAATGGAATAATCTTGTCCTTTCATCTTTTTCAGAAACTCTTCTGCTTCCTCTTCCGTTACAGCTTTTTTAACTGGCACTGGATTGTCTTTTGCGCCCTTAGCTTTTCTCAACTCTTCAGGGGCGAAACAACGTCCTGACCGGGTCAGTCCCTGTGCTTCACAACTTTCTTCCTCAATTTCCTTTCCTTTGTATGTCACCACTACTTTGTCATATTTCCAGGGTACGGCTTTGCTATCAACCATGGGTAACTGGACTACCGGTTTTATGACAACCGGCTCTACATAGACTCCCTTCACAACCACCACGGGCGTGGATACTGACCTTGGTACCACTATCTTGACTGGCTCCTGCTTTTTCTCGGCCACAAACGGTCCCTTTCCCATTACTAGCACTGGCTTGTCTTCTACTGCTTTTAACTGAACCACTGGCCTTGCACTCACTGTCTTTTCTTTGGTTTCCGTAGAACGAATCACCATAACCACCTGCGAAGGTTTCTTAGGCTCTGCCCCCTTATGTATCAGTTCGATCATGTTGGCCTCATAATGCGCTGGTAACGGATTTTGATTGATGTTCGGGGCCTCTGGAGCCTGTACCTCAATACGACGATTATCAATGAGCTCTTGGATTGCGTTTTTCAACTTCCAACATTTTTCAGTATCGTGCCCCGGCATCCCTGAGCAATACTCGCAGCTAACAGAGTGGTCCAGGTTTCTGGGAAGAGGATTTGGTGCTTTGGATTCAACTGGGGTCAACATCCCCAACTGTTTCAATCTGTGGAAAAGAGAAGTGTAAGATTCTCCCAGCGGGGTAAATGTTTTTTTGTTTGGGGCCTTCTCATTTCTAAAAGCTTGGTTTGGGCGGAAGCTGGTTCCTGGTCTGTTAGCCCTGGGAGGTGGATAGGTGTTTTGTGGGTGTGGCTGTGTATTTTGGGGACTTGGTGTACGCCATTGCGAGTGCACTGGGGGTTGAGTGTAGGTCTGGGCATGGTGAATAGAAAATTGTGGTTCTGGTGGTGGATAATAGTGTTGCGGTGGACCATATGAGGTATATTGATAGTTTGGGTGATGGGGTCTGGGTTGGTTGTAGTAGAGTGGACGGTTATTGTGCCTGGACCAAACATTAGCTTCAACTGCAGCAACTTCTTCTTTCTTCTTCTTTCCCAGCACACCACCAGTACCGCTTTGGATGGCCTGGGTGGTTGCTTTCAAAGCCGAGTAGCTCAAGATCTTGTTAGATTTCAATCCTTCTTCAATCATGGCTCCCATCTTTACCACTTCATTAAACGACTTCCCGACAGATGTCACTAGATGACCAAAATAGGTAGGTTCCAATGTTTGCAAGAAGTAATCTACCATCTCACTTTCCCGCATGGGAGGATCAACCCTTGCAGCTTGTTCCCTCCAGCGGAAACCAAACTCTCTAAAACTTTCCCCAGGCTTCTTTTCTAGTTTCAACAATGACAGACGATCAGGGACTATTTCGAGGTTATATTGAAAATGGCCGATGAATGCCTGGGCCAAATCATCCCATGTATACCATCGGCCGGGGTCTTGCCTCGTGTACCATTCTAGCGCTGACCCGCTCAGGCTTTGCCCGAAATATGCTATCAACAACTCATCTTTTCCCCCAGCCCCTCTCATTTTGCTACAAAAACCACGCAGATGGGCTACTGGGTCACCGTGCCCCTCATATAAGTCAAACTTCGGCATTTTAAACCCCGCAGGCAACTGTACATCAGGAAAAGGGCACAAATCTTTGTATGCGACACTAACTTGGTTTCCTAAACCATGCATGTTCCTGAAGGATTGCTCCAGGCTTTTGACTTTACGAATCACCTCCTCTTGTTCTGCATTCTTAACCGTTTTCTCAACTTCTCCTTTCAAAATGGGGAGAGGAGGTATATGGCTCAGGCGCTTTGAAAGTGGGTTCGGGAGGGTAATATTGGGTGTCGTGAGCTTGGAATAGCGGCTCACTGGATGATCTATGTAGTGGAGCTGGGGGAGGTGCCACAAAGACGGGAACATTTGGTGGAGGAGGGTTTTGAGTGGGAGGTGGAGCTTGGGAATCATAAGCCTCTCTTCCCTGATAATAGTGATGGCTTGGGAAACTTGTTGAAGGACCGGGAGAGGGGTATTCCGGCGTGTGTACTGGTTGGAGGGTAGGAGTAACGGGTAGTTCTTGCCCCTTCTGGGTTCTAGCTAAGGCTATCTGCATTTCATTCATTTCTAGCCTCATTTTTTCCATTTTCTCCAGGGCTTCCTTCAGCATCTGATTGGCCGTTTTTTCTGACTCAACGCTGTTGTCTGACCCAGTCATGCTTTCTGGTATAGGACCTTTTGATCTTGTTTGATAATGGTACGGTGCCAGTACGCTCTAACAACTAACTGATATTGGAAAAACAACAAACTTGTCAGTGTTAGAGTCTTAACAGATATTGTAATTGCACGTTAGGGGGATGCAATGCTCCTAGGCATTTAATCATTTCTAACATGCTTTTGCTCTGACCTCATGCATCATCCCAGCTTATTTTTGCTCTGACAAATATATATTCTTTTTTTTTTAAATTACGGTCGAATCCTATAGAGATTGCCTACGTATCGTGACCCCGCACGAATCAGACCAAGCGTAGTTCGTGCAGATAAATGTAAAAATATGGGTGGAAATAAAATGCTCAACTTTCATTAATAAACAGACTCTTACAAACTCGACATCTTTTGTTTTGGAAAGAAACTAACAAACGCAATCTGAAAGCAAACAAAAACTCTAAGCTGCAAACATACTCAATCCGGACGTACAAAAGACTGACTCGACATGGTAGACACTCAAAGACACGGACTATGCATATTCTAGTGCTTCAAACTTAGGTATCCGCGGGGCGTCGTTCGGCCTCGCCGCGGGTCTAGGATCCAAATCCCTTTCAAGCTGCTCTAACTCATTCATGGTTCGCTTCACATAGATCATCACTGCTGAGATAAAAGTAGTACGGGTCATGTCTTCACAAACCCGGCATCTCCTGACAATAGCATGAGCAATGGCTCTAATCCTGTCTTTTGTTTGCTTCTTTTCTATGAGCAAGCGTCTTATCTGATCGCTGCACGTCTTTAAAGCTCGGGAGTCTTGCAAGTGCTGGTCTTGCAGCTGTTGCACTTCTGCCTCCATTTGGGCTAACAAGTTGTAACAATGTCCGCTCTCAGTTTCGAAGTCTCTAGCCTGCCTAACCGCTCTACCTTCAAGGGCAACTACTTTTCTCTTTAAATTGGCAACAATTTTCTCATGGTCCCTCTTCAACTGATTCAAGTATTGGCGACGCTCTTCGGTTCTTGTCGCCCATTGTGCTTTGAGTTCTGCCATGACATTTTCAGCTTTTCCTAGCTCATCCCGCCATTCTCTGACTTCGCTTTCCAATCTTTTTACCAATTGTTCATCGGATCGGCTCCTCGGTTGCTTATCGATGGTTATCTTCAACTGTCGGACTTGGGCTTTAAGAGCGTCATTTTCTCTGGCTAGTCTATTCTTTTCACCTTGATCCTCGGCAACCTGTACACTGCTCTCGAATTTCAGACTCTCGACTTGTTGCTTTAATTTACCAATCTCAACCCGATAGCTTTCTTCCTTTGCTAACCAATCCCACTGCTCTTGGGACGACTTGGCGAAATCTTCGAGATGAGGTCTTTTAGCCGGTCTTCCATATGCCACGTCACCTCTGAACCATTCGTGATACCCTGGAGCAATTTCCCCTCTGACCCTATCAGACACACAAGTGTTTGCCATCAGATATTGACACTCACTCCAAATTTGACGAACCTCTTCCTCGGGGAATCGACCGTCAGGACTAATTTCGATCACTTGGGTACTTAAATCTTCATCTCTCGGTATTACTTGATATCTACCGAGTTGCCTCAGAACCCGATATGGTGCATAAGGTTGTATGCTTTTGAGTCCCATTAACAAAAAATGCGGTCGGGCTGCTGGCATATATATGACTTCCTCGACAGACAACCATCCAAGCACCCACTGTATCTGGCTAGCCTCGAGGTTCCGAAATAATAATGCCCAAGCTGTGACTCCTTCAGGTAGACCAACCCCTTTGATTCTCGTACAAAATTCCCCTATACAAGTTTTCTCAGCCGAGCCATAACTCAATAACTGAGAGCGCGGGCACAAATGCTCAATCATCCATATTTGCAACAATAAGTTACATCCCTCAAAAAATTTGCCCCCAGCTTTGCACGCAGTGAGAGCTCTGAAGATATCAGCCACAATCATAGGTGCTAAAGTGCTTTTCCCCATGGTTTGCAAAGTACTGACGACGCCTGCTATTTTCAAATCAATATTACCATCTTTCCTTGGGAATATTACGAGACCCAAAAAAGCTACCATAAATGCCACTCGCCTGTGTTTCTCCCATTTTTGTCGGCTATTTCTGCTGCAAAGCTTAAAGTCTGGATTATTGAACCCGCCCACATGTCCATATCTATCATACACGAAGCGGAAACTGCAGAAACCCTTTGCAAAATCTGGGTGATGAACTGTCCGGGGTACTTTCAAGGAATCCAGGAATCGATGTATGGTAATGGCTCTAGGAGCAATCAAGTATTTGAATCTCAATGGAGCTTGGTCACTTCCAATGTACCCCGCTATTTCTTCTATTGTTGGGGTGAGTTCAAAGTCTGAAAAATGAAACACATTATGTGCCGAATCCCAATGGGCGACCAATGCCCTGATGATATCCCCCCGAGGCTGAATGTCTAATAAATCCGGAAGGTCTTTCAAATATTTTCTCACTTCGTCTTGCCCTTCTTTGCCCAAATCATTCCACCACAATTGCAGCTCAAAAGGGATTTTGGTCATTATTGAAAAAGGCTCATTTATTGTTGTGCTCATCCTGCACATTTATTAAAGCGTTTAAGCAAAAGAAAACTTTTATTTAACTCCAAAAACTACTATCTATATTATCGACTCAAAATTAACCCTATATTTTAAATGAAGAACTCAATTCTTAATTCTAATATTTTTAGATAAAAGACCCGATATTGCGACACGGCCTTCCTGCGCCTCAGGGGCAAAAATTTTAAGGCTGTGAAGGTCAAAAATCAAAATACGACCAAAGGTGGTTGTTTATGCAAAGTCAGCCCTCCGGTGCCCCGTTTGGGAATATTTGGCTATTTATGACATAACAACATCACCTGACTTATTTATGACTCTTTTTTTCGTTTTTCAAATTAGGAAACTCACTATTGCAAACACGGCCTTTCAACGTCTCGGGGACGAAGATTTTTAAGGCTGTGTGGGTCAACTGGACCAAATCTTAAATATGACCCAAATGTGGCTGTTTATGCAAAGTCAGCCTTCCGGCGTCCCCTTCGGGAACATTCGGCTATGTCTTCATAAAACAGTGTCACCCAACTTCTTAGAAATTTGACATATATATTTTGCTATTATTAGCAAAAGGGGAGGTTGGACACCACCCCACTTATTTATGACAAAATTAAAATTGACATGTTTTTTTTTTATTTGTTTTTTTTGGCTTTTTTTTAGCAAAAAGGGGGTTGGACCCGATGAGGGTTGCCTACGTATCTCACATCCGGTGAGAATCAAACCCGCGTAGTTCGGGCAAATTAACCGAACTATTTTAAAACATGACTCCTTTTCATTTTTATTTTTTTCCTGGCAAGACAATCTATTTTCCTTTTCTATTTTTGAAAAAGACAAAATAACGATTTTTTTTCATTTTCAACAAACAATAAAACAATCTATTTTTCCGGAAAAAAAATAATAATAATAAAAGTCTTTTTTTTCTATATTTTTTAGTAAAACAAAATAAAATATTTTCCTTTTTTTTTCAAAATTTCGGCAGAGTTTCGCCAGTAATTGGTCATTGATTTTTTCTAAAATAATCAATTAACTCCCTAACTGATATATTCTTTTTCCCCTTTTTTTTCTTTTTTTTCTTCAATTTTCCAACATTCCCGAGATTCAGAAACCGGTCAACATGCAAGTTCGAAACAAATATATGTACAGAGCAAGTAGGATGCATCAGAATGGTCTTTTCATTTCAGGTTGCTAGTCCTAGACGGACCCAACCCCTGTGTTGAGTCCCCTAAGTCAAATGTAACGTGATGCAAATAATCGTTCCTACTAGGGATCCGGCATGAGGTTTCATTATACTAGGTTTATAACCTGGGTATATGTTCTAGACTGTGTACCCGAGCGGACAACTCGAGTCGAGGAGGGGGCAACTTACCGGGAACCAAAAGGCCATCCGGCTTCGTAACTTATCCGTCCTCTTTCTTATTTCAGGTATTGACACTAACAGAATAGGGAGCCTCGACCAGCGAGCTTCTCCCCGGAGGTAAGAAGAGAAGGGTTTCGGCACAGTTTATATACAGTTCAGATAATATCAAAGCGGTAAAAGACAACATTTAGTATGTTATGTCAGAACATGCAATATATATCAGATAATAAAGCCAAATATAACAATTATTCTAAGCTCGAATTCTTGAACCCTGAACTAGTGGTTCTGGGTAAAAATCCCCAGCAGAGTCGCCAGAGCTGTCACACCTCCTTTTTCCGCCCTCGCGGGGGTACAGGAGTTTTTTCCAATTAAAGGACAGTCGAAACGGGATTTATTTCTTTATTTCAGAGTCGCCACTTGGGAGATTTAGGGTGTCCCAAGTCACCTATTTTAATCCCGAATCGAGGAAAAGAATGACTCTGTATTACAGTCTGCGCACCAGAAATCCGGATAAGGAATTCTGTTAACCCGGGAGAAGGTGTTAGGCATTCCCGAGTTCCGTGGTTCTAGCACGGTCGCTTAACTGTTATATTCGGCTTGATTATCTAATATAATACGTATTATAAACTTATGTGCAAATTTTATCCCTTAGCCGCTTTTATTATTCTTTTTATTTATTGTTATTATTTTACGAAAAATTGCAACATTGTGAAAACGTATTTCAAATCACGTCGCAATCAATTGCACCCGTGGTTATCGACACATTTCGACTCCGTTGAGATTTAGATTTGGGTTACATAAATGCACACCCGTATTTAAGGAAATAACATTATTAAATACGCGCCTAGAGCGACTAGCGTGTCATTATTTTGGGTAGGGCCGTGAAATTTGCTAAAACGGCTCCTCCCTAATTCTAAGCAATTAACTGTACATTTATTGAGGGCCCCGAAATCTATACATTTCATTAAGCGAGGCTCATCTCATTTATTTTAAATGGACAAATCTTAAAGCGACTACATTTTTTCTATAAAAATTAGTCTCTAAAATAAAGAAAGAAAAATCCTAATTAATTACTAGCTTTTATAATTTTAAGAAAACATGACATGCTAATTGCTTGGTTAATACAAATATTGATGAAAAAAAATTTACTCTTAATTTCGAAATTTTAAATAAAATAAAAATTCAACAACTAATATTCAAAAGAAACAAATATAGCTAGATTAAAACTCAGCATTGTTATTATTATTTTTTTTAAAAAAAAATATTATTGAGATTAATTATTCACAATCATTTGAAACTAGATTTAACCATAATTACTAAAGCTTATTAGAAAGTTTATTAGACTTAAACGTTCTTCTAATCTTGCTTAAGCTCAAGTCATGCCTTAATGCCTAATTTACGATGTTTAATTTAAATTCATGTTTTAACTAAATTTAGCTACTTGTTCATGATCAACCTACAATCTTGAAGCCTTCATAGCTAGTGAATTAACCTGTTTTGCCGAACTGATTTATTACAGACTAACTTATGATATTATTTTCTTATTCCAGCTATTATTTAGTAATTCATGAAATAGCTTAAATACAATCAACAAAAGAAACAAAGAAAAAAAACGAAATTAAAACTTCAAATTTTCATTCTTCATATGTATTCATGCTTCATATTTCGGATTACAATAACCAGCTTTTCAGTTGTGTACCTGATATTGGAAGCAAAAGAAAATGAATATGAGAATCAGCAGCAGCAGTAAAATCAGTACAACACAGCAACAATAGCCCAGCAACAGTAACAAACCAGTGGAGTAGTAATCCAAAAAAAACAAAATCTTCCAGCTTTGATGAAACAACAATTAATTCTGATTTCAAACAACAAAAGAAAGCAGAATATTTTTTTTAGTTTTTTTTTATTTTTGAAAGCTTAAATATTTTTCGGAATTTTCTATCTCTTAAATGTTCAGCCCTTTTCTCTCTCTTATTTTCAGATTTGTTTCTCTCTCTCGTATCTGTGTATTTTTCTCTATCTCTCTGTATATTTTCTTTTGATTTCAAGACTTCACATATATAACCCATCCCATAAACCTTTCAATTAATTAAAATCAATACTTTTTCTCTACCCAACCCATTATCTTTCCACTCATCCCCATTACATTAAATAAACATATCACACCACCCCATTTCATTTTGTCCCCCATGCTTCATTTAAAATAATGCAAGATTCCCCTTTAAATTAAATCTTGTCCCCCCTTTATATTAAATAATCATATCACAACCCACCCCATTTCATTTTGTCCCCCATGCTTCAAATAAACAATTACAAAATGTACAATTCCTAAACTACCCCTTCCGACCTTACTGAAATTACCAAACTACCCCTGAACGTATTACAAATTTACCAAACTACCCATCAGCTATAACACATCAATTAATCAAACTTAACCAAAATATAGACAATATGATCAATTTCTAACAATGTTCAAACAACAATATGAACACGGATGAACATCATAACAACAATATCACATGAACATGATTTTAACAACATTTCAACAACAAATCACATGAACACAAATTGAACAACCAAGAACAACTAAAATTTGATTGAACAATATTTTTAGCAACAACAAACCTATTTTTCGGATTTAAACAACAACAACAATCAAACAAGTATATTTAGATTCTTAAATTCAATAATATTGAACTTAAAATCAACTCTAACAACATTACAACAAACAATTCTTATATTAAACTTTAAACAAGATTATGAGACCAATTCAAGAAATAATCACAAATGATAAACAAGAAATCAAACTATACAAAATTCGGATTCAAGATCATCCAAACAAAGTATGAACATGAATGAATCTATTTAACACAACAAACATGACGGATTAAACGATTAAATCAATATATTCCTTTAACACAACTAAATTCTTTAAACAAATAACAAGATCGACGAAGAAACAATTATTGAACTTAAACTTGAACTTAACAATACTAACAATTTCTAACAATACATAAACACATGAAACAAATTGAAGAAATAGTTAATTAAATTTCAATTTGAATCTAACAAACAACAAACTAACAAATATTCACTTAAACAATAATACAAACATGAAATGAATATGAAAACAACTAATTAAACTTCTATTTTGAAATCTGAAAATTAATTTTAACAAAGCACATGAACATGAACAAACTAGAAAAAATGATTTCAACGATAAACAACGAACAAAACAAGAATCAAATATTTAACGATTTTAACTTTTAGAAATATAAAAACGAAATATGGACAAAATAAAACTCAAAAACAACTAACCGGAGATGAATCAACGAAGAACTTTGATTGTAAACAAATCTGTCCGAGCCTCGACCAAAGCTCGAACAAATGACGACGAAGACGAAGAGAAGATGAAGCAGCCCGTAGCTACTGCCGCGACGAGCAGCAGCAGCAGTCCGTCCAACACCTGCTGCAACGAGCAGCAGCAGCACGACGTCAAGACAGCAGCAACGGCGGCGACAGGCAGCAGCAGCGGCGGCGACAGGCAGCAGCACATCGCGGACAGCCATGGACGACGACATGGTCGATGTCGAAGCTCGTCCATGGCTGTGTTCGTTTGGTTGTTTGGTTGAGACAGAAGCAGCAGCAGCTGGTCGACCATGGCAGCAGCAATGTCGAGGAGGATGACGGGAAGACGACGCACCGGCAGAAGCAGCGGGAAGCAGAAACGGGCAGCAGTGCGCACAACGGAGGTTTGACGAAGAAGATGAAGCAACGGAGAAACCATGGATGACGTCGACGGAAAAGATGAAGACGTGAAGATGGAGGGGAAGCCATGGTTGGGGTGTAAGGGGGGCAGCCATGGTTGTGTTTTTTTTAGCTTGGGGAAGATGATGAAAAGAGAGAAAGAGAAGAAAGGGGGGCGGATTGGTTAGGTCTTTTTAGGGTTTTTTCTTTTTTTTTTTGTTTTGTGTTGTTTGTAAGATAATAGGATGTTAGGTTATGGACTGGGTCGACCCAGTTCGAAATGGACTGGGTCGTAGGGAAGATTGGGCCATTTTTTGGGCCTATGGCTTGAAATCGAAGAAGAGGCCCAATTCCGACTTTCTTTATATTTTCGCTCTCTTTTCTTCTTTTATTTCTCTAAAACAATTCCGATTCCATGCCTATTCCACTTCATCCTTGTACAAGGACAAGATGAAGTACCTTCATGATAAATATGTTCGTGGGAAGGAGTTCAAAGTGGGTGATTTGGTTCTCTTGTTCAACTCTCGGTTACGTCTATTTCCGGGAAAGCTTAAGTCAAAATGGAGTGGACCTTTTGAAGTGATGTTTGTGACTTCGTTTCGTGCACTTGACCTGAAGAACAAAAATGGGGAGGTTTTTAGAGTTAATGGGCACAGGGTCAAGCACTACTTGAGCAAGATTGATGACAGCCACGTGGTGAAACTTCTTCATTTAAAGTGATTTGATGGTAACCTGCGTCGTGCCGCGACGTTAAATCAGGCGCTTCTTGAGAGGCAACCCATGTGTCTTTCTTTTTATTCTTCTGTGATTTGCTTTGTAGTGTAGGATTTATTTTTGGACTGACTGGTTGTGAGATGTTGTAGGATTGTGTTGATGCAGTGCAGGACCAAGTTTGGAAAAATGATCACTCTCTAAAGTTTGAAATGCGGACCGCACTTCATTTTGTGCGACCGCAAAGGCCTTTGTGCGGCAGCAAGAATTCAATCTGGACCACAGAGTGATTTGTCAAAAGTGAGGAGTCTCTGAAGTTTTCCACCACGGCTGCAATGGATTTTGTGTGGTCCGCGGTGGACCACTGCGGCGCCATTGCATTTCTTGCGGTCCGCAGTGGCTATCTTCCCAGTGCTTCATGTTTCTAAGCACCGCGGACTGCAGTGACATTTTGTCCGGTCCGCGGTGGGTAGGTGAGATGGGCCCCAGGTCCTTTTTCTATAAATAGGACCTAAGGCCCTCATTTCAAACTTTTCGACCTTTTACTCTCAAAAGCTTAAAAAGTACTGTTCATCACTCTAAATTGCACGAATTCAACTGCTAAATCTCGATTAATCATCAGTGCATCTCATTTCTGGTAACTTTAATTCCTTCTCAGTTGTTTAATCTTGATATTTTCTTTTGAATTTCATTTTTTCTTAGTTTTTCTTCTTTTCTTCCCGTTTTTCTTTTAATTCTGAAGCATATGTTCGTTTAATCCTGTTTTAATTAGGACTAATTAGTTAAAACACTGATGCAACACCTAGGGAATCAATAATAGGTGCAAAATTGGACTAAAAATATGAAAAACTTGAACCCTAGGTTGGTATTGCTACTAGGTACTCAATGCGGACTGCGGTGGATTTTGTGCGGTTCGCAGTGCTATTTTGTGCGAACGACGATGGTAAATATTCTGAAAGGTGACAAGTGAGGACCGCAGCCACAATGGATTTTGCGCGGTTCGCGGTGCCTCAATGCGGACCGCAATGTATTTTGTGTGGTCCGCAATGCACATATTCAGAGAGTGGGTAATCTGAACCCCACCTTAGTGCGTACCGTAGTGCATTTTGCGCGGTCCGCGGTAGCTTCTTTGCAGCCGCACTTCATTTTGTGCGGTCCGCATTTTGCAATTTTGAATGTCTGCAATTTTTCTGCAATGCTTCACTGACTCTGCTGGTACTAACAAAGTTCAATTGTATTCTCTTTGCAGATCATGGTGAAATCACGAGGCAAAGGTGATCAATCGGGGAGAGGAAATTCCTCCTAAGGTAAAGGAAAGGGCATGATCAAATTGACCCCGCAAGCCCGGCAAAACATCAAAAACACCCGGAGGCTCATAAAGGCTGCTGATAGAGCCATTGATCAATCTGGGAGTGAATATGAGCTTTCCCGGAAGGCATCGTCAGACTCCGTGTCAGAGTATATTCCTGGCTAGCCGGAGAGGAACAGGTTGAGGGATACACCTCCGGTCTCTCCCACTGCCCAAGCATAAATGTGCATTTCTTCTGAGTCATCTAAGGGCTAAGCTGCAGGCAGTGACAATGAATATTCCACCTCTCTTACAGCTTCACTATCCGGGGAGGGTCCCATAAAAGAAGAAGGGGAAGAAGTAGGAGGGGGTGAGCCCCGAGTAGGAGGGGTAGAGAGAACTAGAAATTCGGAGGCATGGCAGGACATGTTCATAAGTGAAGTGGCCTACCACAAGTTCAGAGAATGGTGGTCCGAGAGGAAATTGATACCTGAGCGTAAATTCATCACCTGGGACATTTGCCTCACAATCCCAATATGTTGAGGCAGTTCGGAGTGAGAGCAGGCTGGGATTATTTCATAAGCCATATGGAGGATGCCAATGAACACTTGGTAAAAGAGTTTTACACGAATGTTGCCCACATCAAAAAGGGTACCACAGTGACCAAAGTGCGGAACTTGAAAGTGAAATTTTATGGCAAGACAATAACTGACTACCTAGGCTTCTCGGAGGAGGATGGGCACTGTATTTAGAAAAGGTAGCATTGGGTGAGTCTACTCGTCCTTGGTTGGCAGAGTACTTGGCAATCCCATGTACCACCCCAGATTGGTTGACGCGGGAGTAAGGATTCTGAGGAGGACACTGAACTTTGAAGCTAAAGGGTGGGAAACATTTGTGTATAGCAGGCTATACCCCACCACTCACGACAACTCACTTCCTATCCACCAGGCTATATTAGTGGCATCGATCATGGCGGGGTACTCGATTGACATCGGGAATGTGATATCTCAGGTAATTAAACGGGTGGTGAACGAAGGTGACAGGTCCTATCCCTTCCCCAACTTCCTGACCATGTACTTTGAGGACCTCGATGTGGAGAAGCGGAGATTTGACATGAAAGTGAAAGAAAAGGCACCGTTCTCCTGGTACAACACTAAGGGTCCCGACAACCCCAAGGACCCCAATGGCAAAGCCACTACTTCAGCTGGCCAGTCTGAAGAGCCAGTAGTGGTAGTTTCTCCTACTCAGCCTCCTTCCACCACAGCAAACATGGCCCTAGGCCCCCTCTACTTCTACAGCTCCAGAGATCCCCCCACCCACTGCTATCCCTTGACTGCCCACCGCCTGAGCCAAACCCTCGCCAACATCAACAACTGGATGCAGACAACCACTTCTAAGCTGTCTGTACTATCTACTATGGTGGTAGCCCAGTCAGCACCTCCTCCGTCACAGGTCCCACAGTCAATGGAAGACACTCTGAAGGAGATTCTGAACAACCAAAAGAAGCTCATAGATGCTGTTGATTCTAATGGAAAGGCATTGAAGGAGCTTGCTAGGGAGGCAAAGAAAATGAGAAAGACTCGGGCTTCAAAAGAGTCAGTGAAGGAGCTAAGGGTGGAAGTAGAGAGGTTGAAGGCAGATCACCTGCCTCTGAATCTGTTATTGCATGAATCGACTCCAGTAGCCCATCTCCAGCCAGAGAAGGAGTCAGAGAGGCCACCCAAGAGGAAGAGGGAGATTCCCCGTACTGACGATGCAGTCATAGAGTTGGAGGACCCGCAGGGAGGTTCCTCCAGCCAGCCCCAGATTCCAGTATAGGCTCAGGACTCAGTCCAGGTCCACGCCCATGTCACAGTGGAGCCACAGATCACAGGGAGCCAGTCACAGGTTCCTGTATAGACAGAGGACCTAGGGACCCAAACTCAGGATCCTACGCAGACGGAGGGACCATAGAAAGTTTCTTTTTCCTCTTTTCCTTACTTTGTGCTTATTTTGGTTAGTTGGCATTGATGACAATGTCAGCTTTCATTTGAGGGGGTAGCTCTATTTGGATGACTCTATACATGATAGTATTTTTTCTTTATGCTTTCTTTTTACCTTTGGTATGTATATAACTTTATCATATTATTGCACTTTTCGTACTTTTTACTTTTGGATCTATATATAAAGTTACGTTCTTATGCATATATTCATTCCCCCTGTTGTATATTCGACTAATTCCCCTCTTGTATATATTCATTTTTACTTTCTGCAATTTTCCTTTCATAGCTTCTTGTTTTATTTTAGTAACTTCTTGTTTTGAGTTTTTACGTGCAATAAGCCTTTTGTTTTCTTAATGCCACGGTTCTTTCCAAAGGTAGAGTTTGTGTGAACCGGGTGGCTCTTTCCGATGATGGATAGCATGACAACCTTCTTAAGGGTTTGAGTCTATTTTCTTTTTGCTTTTTAGTAGCTAGTTGGTAAGGGTGCCTCAAGCAAAGCTTCACTTGGGCCTAACACATTTGTCTTTGATCCTATGGTCGAAAACAAATTGTTGTGTATAGGATGGTGAAAGTTGTGACCTTAAGACTCTTGTGTTGGCCGATAATCATCAAGTGATTTTTTGGGACCATTGTGTTGTTCAAATCTTAGCTAAGGTTATTGTGGGCCCCCGACTCTCTCTCTTTAGCAATCCCAAAGCTTGTGTGGTGAAAATTTGAATTATAAGTCCAAGTCCCAAGCCATTGGTCTAGAACTTGCCCTGAATGTTTGTCTAGGCGAAATTCTAAGTGTAATTTGACTTGAGATGTGATTATAGGCTCTCCTTGATCCGAATGATATCTTGAACACTTCCATAACCTACCAATGATAAAACCCCTAGTCAACCCTTTTGAGACTTAGACCTTTTTCTTTCAAAATCCATGATACAAGCCTTTACCCGTTCTAAAAATACCCTCTCTTGGCACCCGATCTTTCCTTAGCACAAGGCAAAAGCATAAGTCTGGGAGGAGAGACGAGGAATGCAACAAAAAAATGTACAAAATGAAGAAAAGGAAAGGCAAATAAAAAGAAAGAAAATCAAAAAGACAAAAAGAATAATCAATGTAGAAAAGAATGAAGGGATTCAATAAAAGTAAAGAGATAAAAGGTGTGGAAAGTTGAGAAAGGAGAAAAAGATTTGAAATGAACAAGAAAGAGTGACAATGTGTCTTTCTAACCCCTTAGAAAGAAGTTAAATGACTTAAAAAGCCAAGAGAATGTATGCCAAAATGAAGCAAAAGAAGTGCTAAAGGGAAGATGGAACCTACTTAGACCAAACATTTCCTACCCTGAAACAAAAGCCTTCTCTATATCTCCACAAAAGCCCTATATGATCTTGAGTTGAATGAAGCTTACATTAGTGGTGACTTACATAAGGTGCAAGCATATGGTACTTAGAGCCGGACTTGTGACTTTTCTTTGATAGAGATGAGTGTATTTCCATTAACCTCGTTCTAAGTGCTACAATCCTAAATGTGAGGTTTGATTAGGGAGAGTTGAGGATGTATGAGTTTGGGTTCCACAATGACCAAGGTAGTAGAAAGAGTTTCTTTGATGTGTTGAGTCACCTCTTGATGCTCTTGTGTGGCAATAAATTTATGGTGTTTAAAAGACTGAATGTTGTTAATGATTCATTTGAATTGAGGGCAACTGTTCATCTCAATTGATGCTAGATGAGGTCACTTTAGGTCAGATGGATTTTCTTGGATTTACTCTTAAGGGGTGGGTCTTATTTTGTTTGCTTGAGGACAAGCAAAAGCTTAAGTTTGGGGGAGTTGATAACTAGGGATTATGATGCATTTTACACTCCTTTTTTCTTGAGTTTTGATTAAAATGTGTACAAAATAGTCCCAAAGACTTACATGTTGTACTTGTTTGCATGGTTTGGTAAACAAGGTGATAATTCGTAAAAACCAACTCAAAAAGGAGATAAACATGCACAAGTACCAAGAACAAGTCCAAGCACAGTGCAACAGGTCCAATGCGGCCGCACTCTATTCTGTGTGGTCCGCGTTGAGGAAGTTCAGAGAGGTGATCATTTCAGACACTCAAGCAATGCAGCCTCAAAGCAGTTTGTGCGGACTGCATTGGCTTCATGCGGCCGCACTCGATATTGTGAGGTCCGCAAAGCTGGAGTTCAGAGAGTTACCAATTTGGGGAATCATTGATAGTGGGGTCCGCGGTCCTTTTTGTGCGGACCACAATAGAAGCCACAGCGGCCGCGGTTCATTTTGTGCGGCCCGCGGTAGCCAAGTTCAGAGAGCAGAGTTCAAAGCCAAGAAGCCTCTATGCGACCGCACTCGATTTTGTGCGGACCACACTACCCCTGCAGGGGTATTTTTGTCTAGAAAATCCGGCCTAGTATAAAAAGTTTATTTTCCCATTTTTAGGTCATCAATTGTATTTTAACGTTGGGTTGCGCTCGTGAACAGTGTTTCTTACCCATTTTGAGTAATTTTACAATAGTTTTATTATTGAATCTTCAAGTTTTAGCTTGTAATTAAATATTATGGGTTTTTCTTTATCTATTTCTTTGTTTTTTTCTATTATCATGAGTAGCTAGACCTATTAGCTAGGGTTGTGGCTCAACCCTAGTGTGGGTATTTGATGGTCTTGTGTTTTAAGGCTTGAATGGCTATGGGTGTTTGATATTTGGATTAGGGTTTTAATATTCAATTAGTGGTTGCAAACACTAATTTGTGCCTATTTGACTTGGGTTCTTCTTGAGAAAGAGAACTTGAGTATAGGAAAATTAGTCCAACAAAGAATTAGGGTGTATTCAAGAGATTGATAGCCCCAATTAAGGGTTAAACCTAGAGATAGTAATACCCGACTTGAACCTAAATTGATTGCAAAAATTATCATACCCAATTGGTCTTGAGAAAGTCAATTAGGGCAAAATCACTCAAACTACCGAGAGGTATAGAGTGAGAAGTATCGTGCAATGGTTATATCATAATCCCCAACATGACAACCTAGCCTTAGACTCGAGAATCCGTCAAGTATCCACCTAGGAGAAAGTCACTTCCCTAGTGCTTTTTAACTATTTAGACAACCCTTCAAGTATCTTACTCTTAGCTTAACATAGCTTAATTTAGCGTCTTATTAGTATAAATTTAGAAGTAATATCAAAACCAACTATGATTAGAAGTGCAATTAAGAGCAATTACGCATCTCTAACTTAGATAGAAACCCAATTCCCATTTCTAGCTCCCTGTGGAAATCGATCCTGACCTTCTCGGGTAAAAGCTGCTTCGACCACTCTCGCTACTTTGTAGTAGTGCAGGGTTGGCACCGATCAATGTACCATGGTGTTTGGCCTCCCATCTGCCCTTAGACAAAACTCGCCACTTACGCCCATTATAAGTCGAGTGAGTCGCCATCTTCCGAGCCCAATCTGTCAGGTCGGGGACCTCGCACGACATCCATGAAATTGCTGTAGAAAGGGAAAGGAAGGCTCATTTATGGAACCTGCCTACACCATAAGCAAAACTATAAAGGCACAAGTATATCACTTACATGTAATATTCCATTCCTCGGGAAATGGCAGAAACTCCACAAGGATAATATTGACCATTCGTACTCGGATGAATCGGCTCATCCATCCCTGATCCCCGTCTCTTCATCATCAACAACGAAAGGTGTGGTGGATCGGCATCGTAGGGTCAGTAGACCTAGATGGTGAAAAGGCCGATACAGCCTGATGAGATGACTAAGAGTGAACTCAAGCCCAGTTTCTTTCGCAAAGAACCTAATCATCAACACTATCCTCCAAAATGACGGGTGAACCTGTGCTAAGGTAACCTGGTACTTTCGACAGAAGTCGATCACAACCCTATCACGGGGGCCCAGCGTAAAGGGGTACATGTACATGTTCAAAAACCCCTTGGCGTGATCCATGATGCTCTCTTCTGAGGTAGGTTCCCACAGTACTACCTTTTCCCCCCATCCGCAATCTTTCCTCACTGACTCAAGGTGACCATCTCCTACTAAAGAGATAAACTTTGAGGCATACTCCCAATGACCCCGAGCATTTTGGGTCAAAAAGCCTTCAAGGGCGGAACTCCCCTCTCTTTGCCGAGCGAACCCCGGTGTAGCAGCCATACCTATGGTAAAACTAGGGAATTAGAGCGGGAATTCGAGCAAGGGCATCAAAGTTGAAATGGTGAAGGGCCTAACGCAAGAGAGAAAAACTCTATAGAGGAGGATAACTACTCGGAATAGCGGAATCCTCAAAAGAAGGAATACAACCCTATATGTGGAGAAAGCGGCGACCATCCGCCTGCCTCAAAGGCCAATGAAAATGCTGACTAAGCCATTTTCACTTTAGGAAGATGTACCAGCGGAATTGCCTTGGTCGCTTCATAACCATGTCATGCAACTAACGCTGCCATACAATATTTCGGGGATCAAAAACTCCCACATCATTATTAGCCTCGAGATGGTACCCGATCTCTAGGACCTCCACCAAGAAGAATATGTGCTCCAAGGAGCCATTGACATCGTTATAAGCCTCGAGATGGTGCTCGATCTCGAGGTCCTCTGTCAAGAAGAAGATAGGCTCTAAAGAGCCATTGATATCATTACGAGACTCGAGATGGTACCCGATCTCGAGGACCTCTGTCAAAAAGAAGATAGGCTCCAAGAAGCCATTGACATCATTACAAGCCTCGAGATGGTACCCGATCTCGAGGTCCTCTGTAAAGAAGAAGATAGGCTCTAAGGAGCCATTAATATCATTACAAGACTCCAGATGGTACCCGATCTCGAGAACCTTTGTCAAAGAGAAGATAGGCTCCAAGAAGCCATTGATATCATTACAAGCCTCGAGATGGTACCCGATCTCGAGGATCTCTGTCAAAAGAAGATAAGCTCTAAAAACCTACTCATATGGGCTTGGCCTCAAGGTGGTATCCTATCTCGAGGATTTCTTCTATTGTAAGTACGGGTCATTTACCTGACCCTCTATCCCTCGAGCTACCTGAGTCCTTGGGTCGAGTTAAAACCGTCCTCTCAATTACTTTAACCCAGGGACCATCTAAATCCGGTTAAGCCCTCATCCGGAATCTATCTGCAACGCCTTAAGGCTATCTTCACTCTGAGTTCAAAACAAGTTTCCAGGTCGCCCAAGCTCGAGCAAACACCCACTCAGGGATTGCTCTCAAAAGCCTAAAGGTTATCTTTATTCCCGGGCATCCGAGCAAATCCCCCCTCGAGGACTATCACTGGGTCTGAAAGGCTTAGTTTCATTCTGAAAGTTCGAAGCCCTACTCTCATTCAACTCGAAGTCGGGGGTCCCGACGACCCGAGTTTATCAATCCAATCCGGACTTGGTCCAAGGAACGGCAAAGCGTTCCATAGGGAGTCGTGTTAATCAATCAAAAGCCAGAAAAATACTTACACCCGGGCTTTATTCGTACCAATCGGTAGAGTCATGCATTCAGATTCTTCACAAATGCAGATAAAGGGAAATATAGCATAAATCAGAGACAAATTGAAGAAACATCTTTGTATCTATAAACACATGATTACAAAATCCCACGAAGGGTCCTTACATATGATTACAAAATTCCACGAAGGGTCCTTACACAGAAACAGAGAAGCCAAAGAAAAAAGAAAAAATATATATAACAGCTACGAGCCTAATCCATTTTCCGGGGTACATCCTCGGGGGCAGTGTCTTCGAGAATCGTTCCCTTGGGCCTCCTCTCGATCTTTCAAATGATATCTTCAAGATTAAAGAAGAAGCAGAAAACGATGACGAAGAAGAAGAAGCAGTAAAAGATGAAGAAGTTGATGGGTGAAAAATCTAGCGAGTATGGGTCTCGCCAATACTACTATTGTGAATCCACTTCTTGAGACGTTGCACCGGTGCGGGATGCAACAGTTAGTAGATGGAACCACCTCGCTCCACGGAAAGCAAAAGGAGCGAGGCACCGCACCGGGTAATTAAGGAAGATGAGTAGAAGTTTGTGGTCCATGTATCCTTTAATGCAAAGGTAATTTGAGATTTCTCTCTCATTACCTCGGGCCAACAACAACAACAAATCATTACAATCTCGCTGGGGAAGGGAAAGCTCTGGAAAGAGGCCATGGTGCAACTGGTGAGGATGTTGCCATGTAACCTTAAGGCCACGGGCCTCAAACATAGGAAATAATAATGGATGAAGATGAAGAGAAGAAAGGGGTAAAGGGCTAATTGAAGAACATTTGAATAAGGTTTTGATTCAAGAAGGCTTTCATTTATAGGAAGGGTGGCAGAGTAACCGATGGCACAATCAATGTCTTTGAAAGACGTACCGGCAGGCGCAATCAATGTATTTTGGGAGCTAAACCGGCCGCGATATTATCACTTTGGAGAATATGAGTCATCGGTTCATTGAATGATCCTGGAAAGGTGAATCGACGGGACACCTCAGTTATCGTAAAGGCTTACGTCATAAGTATGACATCATCGCGAGAAGTTCGAAGGGATGGATATCAAATTCGTTTCTTATCATTTCACTCTAAGAAACGCGGGGATTATCTATATACGGTAAAATCGGACAGTTCAATTTTCGGTCATTACAACGCTTCACAAGCACGTTTACATAGGCTCGAAATTATGGTCGAGACTGACACCCGAAGGGTTGTCGACGTCCCGCCTCGAGGCAGTACAGATTGATGGTAATGATGAAAAAGTGGGAAATCCCCAAGGCACGCGACTAGAGCTGACAAAGTCTAGTAGGCTAGTTCAGACCCGAATGAGGGCATTAAATGGTTGTACCAGACCATATCTTTTCAATAAATGTGACACGCCTCCTTTTTCGCCCGTGCCACCGCAAAGGGACGCGGAAGGGAGTTTTTTCCAATTAAAGGACAATCGAAACGGGATTTATTTATTTATTTCAGAGTCGCCACTTGGGAGATTTATGGTGTCCCAAGTCACCGGTTGAATCCCGAATCGAGGAAAAGAATGACTCTGTTTAACAGTCTGCGCACCAGAAATCCGGATAAGGAATTCTGTTAACCCGGGAGAAGGTGTTAGGCATTCTCGAGTTTCGTGGTTCTAGTACGGTCGCTCAACTGTCATATTCGGCTTGATTGTTTGATTTTATACAATTATGAACCTATGTGCAAATTTAAACTTTTTACCGATTTTATTATTGTTATTATTCAACGAGAATTGCAACGTCGTGAAAACACATCTCGAACCACGTCACATCAATGCACCCGTGGTTAGAGACACATTTTGACTTTGTTGAGATTTGAATTTGGGTCACATAAATGTGCATCCGGGTTTAAGAAGGTAATGTTACTTAAAGTACGCGCCTAAAGAGACTAACGCATGGTTATTTTGGGAAAAGGCCGTGAAGTTCGCTAAGCGGCCGATCCCGAGTTCTAAGTAATTAATACATATATGTGTGAGGGCCTCGCAATCTGTGCGTTTTGCTAGGCGAAGCTCATCTCATTTATTTTAAAAGGAAAATCCTAAAGTGACTACATTTTCTCTATTAAATTTGTGTCTAAAAAAAGAAAAATTCTAATTAATTACATGCTTGAAAAGGCCGCTACTTATTTATCGGATTAAGACAAATGCAAGCTGAAAATTGCAATCGAGACAAAGGGAGATTGTTTCATGCGTTATTCTATAATTGAATATTACTAAAATTGAAATTATAAATAGAATACAGAATTTACAAATAATATTACCAAAATAAACTAATTATCCTCTAACTAATTTAAACCCACATTGTTAGATGAATTGAACCGTTGGAATTAATTATTTACAACTATTTGAAACTGGAATTAATCTTAATCACTAATGCTTATTCGAAAGTTTGTTAAACTTAATCGTTAACTCGTCTTATTTGAACTCAACTCATGCCTATTGGATTAATGATCTTAGCAATTACTACTACGATCCTAACTTAAAATATAGTGGGCCTACTGATTCTACAAAATTACTGGCCATTTTTTATCCTGCCTAATATTTACAGATCTTCATTACTAACATGATTAGAAATTCACAAGCTTTGACTCATTTCTATTCCAGCTAGCATGAATTCAGAATTATACTTCACTAATTAAACTAAATCAAAATAATTTCCAGTAATGACTATCTATCAATTCATGTACCCATAGGCATATAGAAAACAGTTCAAACTACTTAGAAATAATTCTAAGTACAGTCTAATTTTCAGTATAGTTGTACAATGTAAATACATGTTTAAGATGAGCATAAACATATACAATATTTCCTAATGTACATTCAAATACATTAGTTGAACACACTTTAATAGGCAACCTGTTAAGCCTTTTAATTCAGCATTTTTTGCAGTTTGAAGTCACCTCAGAACTAATCTCAGAAATGTGTACCTGGAAAGGGACCACAAGGAAAAGGAAAAAAAGGATCAGCAGGAGCAGTAACAACAACACAGCAACAACAACAGTAATGGAAACAGAACAGGCCAGTAACAGTGTTTAATGAAACCAGCAGAATTCCAGCAACACCCCAATGAAACAATAACAAATAACCAACCAAACTCAAGGAACAAACCAAACGAAAGTTCAGAAATACCAACAGCAATCAACGGGCAGAAACAAAGTGAACCTTTTTTTTTAGGCTGAAAGACCAGTTAATGTTTAACCCTTAAATTCTGATTCTGTATATCCAGTGTATTCAGAGTGTATATCGGGTGTATACTACTCTCTCTTTAGATTTCCAGAATGTTTTTTTCTGTTCCAAAAAATCCCGAATTCTCTCTTAATGTTCAGAAAATCCTCCTATTCTCTCTCGAATCCCCTCTTAATATTCAGCAAGACCCTCTTATTTATGTCCAAAAATAGACCACTTTAAATAATTAAACAAATAAAAAAAAGGTCACATCTTCTTGAGCCCCGTAATCCCACTACTACATGTCTTGTCCCCCATTTTTATTAAACAAATCTATTATTCTCCACTAACATGTGTCTTTTCCTTATTTAATTCCCTTATTGCCCCACTACCGCATGCTTTGTCCCCCACTATATTAAACAATGTATTAATTCCCACCATTATATTTTGTCCCCCACTACGTATTATTTTATGTATTATTTTAATATATTAGCGCTTAGTGGGCAGAACAATCAAATTAATCAATTACTAAAACTTAAAATCCCGAAAATGCCCTTGAAACTACTGAAATTACCATTCTATCCCTGAAAATACTGCAATTTACCATTCTACCCTCATCCCTTTCAATCTATACCAAAACCATATCAGCTATAACCAATTCACCTAATCGATTAATCAAATTACAGCAGCTATAACCAAATCAAACCTGACAATTGACAACTAATAATCAAACTCTGCATAATAAACTTGCCAAACAAACTCCTAATCGACAACGTTCATGAATTAACAAACAAAGTCAGATTCATATCCGAACCAATTCATCAGAACAAACAAGTAGATTTAAATCACTAAACTCGATCATCAGTTGACCTCAAACTAAATCAAACAACATCATAACCAAGATGAATGATTCATACTAAATTAAAAACTAAAAACCCATACATAAACACTCACATTAAATCACTCGATGAAAAATTAACGAACTTCAAAAAAAAAATGAACACGAATTAAATCCAACAACATTACAACAAATATGAATGATTCAATTTATATCACTCGACATTCGACATTAAATCACTTGATGAAGACCTAATGAACTTCAAACAAAAAATGAACACGAATTATCTCAAACACAAACATAGACCTGGGTTCGAATTCAAACCAACCTATTAGAACACGAACATAATCATAGAAAGAAGAAAAGGAGCGGAAGATGAATTTACTGAACGAAAACTAAAAGAAAAGAGAACGGAAACCTACTAGTTTGAAGTCCGGGTTCGAACGAAAACTCGACGAACTGAACAAACATCACTGTGTTCAAACCATTTTTGTTTTTGATACAGTGACGATCAATTTCACTGGTTTGTGGTCGTTCATGGATGAACCTGGACGTTGGGTGGTCGGAAAGCTGATGGAGTTGACGGACTGTTTGGTTGCTTGGTGGAGCAGCTGGTTGTGAGGAGGAGGCTGTGTGTGTGTGTGTTGAGCAGCAGCAGCCATGGCGGGCTGTTTCAGGTGGAACGAGGAAGAAGATGACCGGAGCTGCTGTTGGACATGGAGGCTGTGTGTGTGTTGAGCAGCAGCAGCCATGGCGGGCTGTTTCAGGTGGAACGAGAAAGAAGATGACCGGAGTTGCTGCGTCAATGGCGACGTGAGGTGAAGCAGAAAGGGTGGTCGTCGTGGTTGAGCTGGGAACGAAGAAGAAGAAGGAGCAGCAGCCATGGCGGTTTGGGTGGACGATGAGGGTCGTGACTGGTCGTCGCACGAGTGAGCTAGGTTGCTCGATGAGCAGGAACGCAGCAGCACTGCTGCTCGTTAATGGCGGACGGGGTGTCGACTTGGGTGGTCCGACGGACTGTGAGGGTTGCGGGTTATGGAGATGGCAGTGGGGTTTTTTGAAGCGACGGGGTCGTTCATGGTTGGAGTTGAGGACGAATCAGTAGAGAAAGGCAGCCATGGGAGGGTAGCCATGGGAGCTAGAGATTGGGGTTGTTTGGAGAAGATGGAGAGAAGAGGGGGGGCGGATGTTTTTTAGGTTAGGGTTTTCAAAAAATGAAAAATGAAAAAATGGAAGAAGGGGGGTTGGGATTTGTTTGGGTTATAGGGCGGACTGGGTTGGGTCGACCCGGTGGGGGTTATTTTGTTTGGGCCTGGTTGATTAAAAGGTGGCCCAATCCGATTTTTTTCTTATTTCCATTGTTTTTTTTCTTTTGTTTTTTTTTATTAAACTAAAACTAAATTCTAAAAATCCTAAATTATCATATAGAACTAAATTAATTTATAAAAGTGCAAATTAACTATTAATAATAATTAACACACAATTAAATAGCAATTACGATAAAATCTCACAATTTGAACATTAAATGCTAAAAATGCAACGTACATTATTTTTTATGATTTTATGTTCTTTTAAAACAAACTTAATTGCTCCTAATTGTAGAATTAAATCCTAAATACAAATGCGACATATTTTTATATATTTTTTATTAATTTAACAAATAAACATGCACGGACAAATACAAATAATTATAAAAAAAATGCCACGAAAATTCTCAAAATTGCACACAAAGAAAAATTGTTTTATTTTGAATTTTTTGGGAGTAATTATCACATAGGGAAAAAATCACGTGCTTACAGCTGCTCCTCTTTGTCCGAAAATACGAAGAGTTTTCGTGCAAAGATAAAGTGAGCGATTTTTGCCCATCCGAGTACTCCGTGTGAAGCATTGTTTTGAAAAAGATTTAACCGAACCTTTGCTTCAAAGGTTTTCTACATAACCCTGGCTAGAAGGGAATCAGGTTAATGTAGTTCGGGAAGTTTTGGTAGCTGGGACTACCATGGGACTGCAATGTTATTGCTGTTGCATGTTGTTATTACTGCTTGCCGACCACCTTATTACACCATGCTGAAAGAAAACAAGAAGCTAGACTGAACTATAGTCTATGAATTACAAAATCTTATCTAGATCTTCAGTCATGCTCTTGTGTCTCTTGTTGCTTTGATGTCTCGGTGACTCCTCTGGCATTTCTTTACCTCTGATTTATCTTGTATTCACCCTTGACTGCCGATCTAGAACTGCTTATGTCCTTCTCGGGAGCTTCGCATTATTTTTCCATTGAATCTTGAACTTCCTTCTTCTGCTGGGGATTTTTGTTGTTTCCCACTGGCGATTTCGATTGTATTCCTCTGCTTTAATGACTTCAAACTTCCATGTATTCCTCTGTTATATGGGCGGGCTCCCAACTTCAAAACTTGAAATTTAACAAATTGAAATGTATTCCTCTGTTATATGGGCGGGCTCCCAACTTCTTCAACTTAAATGTAAAGACTGAAATGTATTCCTCTATTATATGGGCGGGCTCCCAACTTCTTCAACTTAAAATGTAAAGACTGAAATGTATTCCTCTGTTATATGGGCGGGCTCCCAACCTCAACCAACAACTTCGAAAAATAAATCGTCATACCGTTCTTCAGGCGGGGCTCCTGACCTCAACAATAACTTCGAAAAATAAATCGTCATTCTGTTCTTCAGGGGGGCTCCTGACCTCAACAACAACTTCGAAAAATAAATCGTCATTCTGTTCTTCAGGGGGGCTCCTGACCTCAACAACAACTTCGAAAATAAATCGCCATTCCTTTCTTCAGGCGGGCGAGATTTCAACAACTTCGAAAAATAAATCGTCATTATGTTCTTCAGGGGGGCTCCTGACCTCAACAACAAACTTCGAAAATAAATCGTCATTCTGTTCTTCAGGGAGGGCTCCTGACCTCAATAACAACTTCAGAAATAAATCGCCATTCTGTTCTTCAGGGGGGCTCCTGACCTCAACAAAAACTTTGAAAAATAAATCGCTATTCCTTTCTTCAGGGGGGTCTCCTGACCTCAACAACAACTTCGAAAAATAAATCGTCATTCTGTTCTTCAGGGGGGGCTCCTGACCTCAACAACAACTTTGAAAATAAAATCGTCATTCTGTTCTTCAGGGGGGGCTCCTGACCTCAATAACTACTTCGAAAATAAATCGTCATTCTGTTCTTCAGGGAGGGCTCCTGACCTCAACAACAACTTTGAAAAATAAATCGTCATTCCTTTCTTCAGGCGGGCGAGATTTCAACAACTTCGAAAAATAAATCGCCATTCTCCAAGCGGGCTCCTGACTGTCGAAACTTTCTGTGTTCCCTTGTTTTCCATGTGGGGTCCTGCAACCAAAGTAAACAAAACAAACGATATTTTTGTTTTTGTGCTAGGAATATTTGTGAGTTGTTAGCCAAATTGTAAACCACTTATACTATGGATGCAATGATGAGAGTAAACTAAAGACTAGACTAGGATGTGCGTCTCCTACGAGTAAAACCAAAAACTCTGACTAGCAGATGCGTCTGCTATCCTAAAACCTGAATGAACCAAACTTAGGAAGTGCGTCTCCTAAAGATGAATTTAAATGGTCAAGACTAGGAAGTGTGTTTCCTAACGGTGAATTTAAATGACCAAGACCAGGAAGTGCGTTTCCTATGGGTGAAACTTCAATGACTCAACCTGGAAGAAAGCCTCATATGACTGAACTATTGATTTAGGAAGTGCGTCTCCTATGGTGAAAATAGGTTTAGGAAGTGCGTCTCCTATGGGTAAAATAAACTTAGGAGGAAGTGTGTCTCCTATAGGTAAAAATAAACTTAGGAGGAAGTGCGTCTCCTATGGGTAAAAATAAACTTAGGAGGAAGTACGTCTCCTATGGGTAAAACTAAACTTAGGAGGAAGTACGTCTCCTATGGGTAAAATAAACTTAGGAGGAAGTGCGTCTCCTATGGGTAAAAATAAACTTAAGAGGAAGTGTGTCTCCTATGGGTAAAAATAAACTTAGGAGGAAGTGCGTCTCCTATGGGTAAAAATAAACTTAGGAGGAAGTGTGTCTCCTATGGATAAAAATAAACTTAGGAGGAAGTGCATCTCCTATGGGTAAAATAAACTTAGGAGGAAGCGCGTCTCCTAGTGGTAAAATCTCAATTTAGGAAGTGCATTTCCTAAAGCAAAAATATAACTTGAAAGACCCAGACTAGGAAGTGCGTCTCCTAGGGGTGATGTTTGATCTTCTCAATAGCCTTTGTGTAAGCAGAATTGGGGAATTACACCTGAAAATTTCAACCTTCCAAGCTTTGATATGAACATAGCTTCCATCCCTGTTCCAAACAAAGAAAACTTGTAAGTTTAAACATGGTGGTTGGTTGCGATACTCCTGTTGGGGATGCTATCAACCATTTTCCTTCTAACTTGAATTATCTTTCTTCAAAACTACTTCCCTCAAAACTTGTACTGTATTTTATGCGAACTGCTGGGGATAACATTTTTCAAAAATATGTTATCTTACTCCTTCAAAGACTACTTCCCTTAAGACTGATGTTTCATTCCTCCGCAAACCGTTTCCTTTTGCAAAACTGGTCTTGCTCTTTTTTTCTCTTCTTCCTTCGAAGACTACCTCCCTTAAAACTCGTGTTATCTTCCTTCTGACATTGCTTTCTCTAAAACTTGTTTCGCCTTCTCCCAAAAAATCGCTGGGGATACCGCTTTTCACTAACTTGTGTTAGACTTCTCGAAAATTTCCGAAATGAACGAAAATTTTCTGTCCCAGTTTAACAATCTTTCTTGTGGCGCATCTTTCCATCATCGGTAGCATTCCCTGTCCCTGCTTCAAATAAAAGAAAATTTGGTCAGTTTGAAACGTGGTGGTTGGTTGTGATACTCTTGCTGGGGATGCTATCAACCATTTTCCCATCTATTCGTTGTCTGACCATCTTGAACTGGGATGATACCTTCCGACCTTCTTGACGATTCCTTATTCACAAACCTATTAACCATTTTCCCAGTCTCCTTATCTGACCTCATGTATTTTCATGCCAGCTGATTTCTCTTGAAGATCTTGCATGTTCATTGATTAACCACTTCCTCCATCGTCTGTGTTACTGAAATGCCCTTTCCCGGTGCAGACCCAATATCTTCTTTTGTGGTACTGTCCGTGCACTGGCATTTCCCCAACCTTTGAGTCTCCTGTGAATTTCTCAATTATGTCTATTGCTTTCCGCGTTGTTCTTTCTTGATTTTCCGCTGGCCTTGGCCTTATAACCCTCAATTTTTGCTGGGGATATCCTTCTTGACACTGGTCCCTCCTTTTGTCAATCTCATCATCGAATATACCCTCGGTTCAATCCCCCTGGCCCTCTTTTTGTTGCACTGTCTCTAAATTGATATGGACCAATCTTGGGTATTTTGCGCGAACCTCAAAGCACGTTGACTATTACCAGCTCATTGCGCTTGTTCTTTCCTGACTTATACCACTTTGATGTACTAGTCAGATCTTGTCTTGCATAATCGGAAAGCTGATGGCAAATTTTGAAATCATTTCTTGCTTGTTCTGACCAAAGAGACTCAAGAAGAGGAAATGACAAAGGTAAAAGGAACAGAGTAAAAGGCAAAAAGAAAGAGATGACTCCTAACAAGAAAACTATGAAGTAAAACCTATCAGATGTGGATACCAACTCTATTGGCCATGACATGCACACGTGGCCTATCCTCCGTCGTTAATCGCCTTTCACAATCTTCGTCTGGTGCTTTCCTGTATGATTCTCAATCTTTATTCGACTTGTAGTGCCCGAAGGGTTTTCACTATCAAGCCTCTCTCATTTTGATTTTTTCTCTCAACTTATAGCCGCCTCAAGGTGCCCGTGAAGGTTTTCACCGATAAGACTCTCTCATTTTATTACTTTCTGTCGGGGATCAGAGTGTTATTCTCGACTTCCATTTGCATGACTTGACATCTTTCGAAGACTTGTCAAAAGGTCTTTCTTTGGACCGTAACGTGGGGTTTTGGTTAGGGTTAGAAAGAAAGGGTACTAGCGGCTCAAAACGAATCAATTTGGGTTCAAAATTTACAACCTTCGGAACCGGATTTCTTTACCTCAGACACAACTTCTGCCCCAGTTTCTGCATGGGGATTTTTGATTTTTTGTTACACTATGTTACACTATGCATACTATGCACACTATGACCGAGTCGTAAAGTGCCTACGTATCCTCTTTGAGGAATCAGGTCAAACGTAGTTCCCAATTCCCTTTTTTCATTTATTTATTATCTTCTTTTCTTTTCTTTCTCTTTCTCATTTCTCTTTTCTCTTTTGTCGTTTTGTTGTTTCTGTTGTTTTCTTTTTTTTTTCTTTATCCTCCATGCTTGTGTTTTCTAGTCATTGCTACTGATTTCGAACGAGGGGTACGAAAGAAAACCAATAAGGATCAAAGGGTTAACGAAGGATAAAGTGTTTAGATAGAAGAATAAAATGCCTTCGTCATTCCTATCTTCAAAACATGCCAAGCACAAACAACACAATTAAACATTCGCCACATCTTCTGATTGTGCCGGACTTGATAACCATATCCACACATTCGCCTTGTCATTTGTCATTTTTAAAGCGCCGTTGGGCAATACTCTCACTTTCGTTACCATGAACGGCCCCCTTGTCAATATGGCTAACTTGTTTTTATGGTTTTTCCTTATGTTTTACTTGCCCCAGTTTCATATGGCTCGGGCTTCAAATGATCTCAAGTTGTTCTTATTTCCTTTAAGTATCCCGATCATCTCCCAACGGCTTTATAATTAACTCTTAAGATTAGGCCCAAACTGTGCGCGCATGTCATGTCACTAGAATCGGCATTGAACAAAGGCAAAACAAAAGGATAAAAAGAACTAAACAAAGAAGATGACTGGAGGTAACAAAAGACCGGAATTTGCATTAGACAAGCAGTGAAATGGTTCGTATAACAAAACAAGCAAAACAACTGGGGTACAACCTTGGAACAAACCTAAAACAATCCTAGACAACACTATGACAAAATGGAAGGATAAAAGGGTTTGACACAAGACAATGTCTAGATTACAACCCTGCAAATAACCCGGACAACAGAAATGATAATAAAATGAACCACCAAAACTCCTCCCTGACCAACCAAGAAATGAGCGTCTTTCCAATTGCCAAGCTCGGCATCTTAGCCACTGAATTCGGTATCAACATTACTGGAACCTCCACCAACTTCCATCTCATTGTTCTTAACAAATTGCTCTTGGGTTCCCTTTGCGGGCTCATACTTAAGAGCCAACTCTGATAGCACTGAAAACTCTGCAACGTGCGGACTTCCGAGGATCTCAGAAGACTTTTCATATTCCTTTTCAAAACAAGTCATATTCAACATATGCATCTCACTACCAATAGGCGACGGACTTTGGCTAGTGTATGTTGCATCTGGATTTTGCATGACAATGTCACCTGCATCAATAAGCTTCTGAATTACTTTCTTCAGCTTCCAACACTTCTCTGTGTCATGCCCCGGGGCATCTGAGCAATAAGCGCACCTTCAAGAAAAATCAAGCTTCTTTGACAGAGGGTTTGGCATTTTTATCTGAATCGGCTTCAGCATGTCCAATTGCTTCAACTTTTGGAACAAACTGGCATATGATCCTCCAACAGGAGTGAAAGCCTTTTCTTTCTTCAGCAACCTCTCATTCTTAAATGCTTGATTGGGCCGGAAACCTGATCCAGAGGGCTTTCGGTAGGCTTGTGAGGGTGGATAAATATTTTGTGGAGCTGGGTATTTGGAAAGTGAAGCATGTCTTTGGGAATCCTGTGGAAGAAGTAGCGTTGGGGAGGGGAGTAGTGTTGGGAGAATATAGCTGGATGACGAGTGATGGAGCAACTCGGGTGGCTGGGAAAGCTGTTATAAATGGGTAGATACGGAGAGTATGGGGGATCATCCGTTATTGTGTTAGGTGCTTGGGTAAGGACAGAGTTCAAGAAGCTAGGCGGTGGCGGGGGTGGTGCTTTCCCAGTCATCCATGCCTGATACATGTCTGCCACATGACGTCTCAACATTTTTACCTCTTCTACCAACCCGTAGTCATGTTCAACCAACTGCTTTTGGGCATCGGTACAAACCCACTCAGTTCTGTTATTTTCTGCCATTGTCTTTTGCCTTTGTTGCAGGGAAGCGTTACTTTAGGATCACAACCAACCACCTTTATGGATTATTGAAAGAGGACAAAACGGAAGCAACCTGTTATCGTTAGGGTTTGATAGGAAACACATATTGAGGATGCAATGCAACTAGGTAGTTAACCTTTTCTATCAATGCATTTGCTTCAGTTATGTGCAAATATCCGGCTTCTTGTAATTGCGCTCCCTTTTTTATCTTTTTTTTTAATGGTGGTCGAATCTTATGTGGATTGTCTACGTATCATGTCCCCGCATGAATCAGACCGTGCGTAATTCTGACACATAAAAGGTAAACAACAATAAAACATTTTTTTGGAATCACTTAAAGACGAACAACAGACTCGAAAGTCAAACAGACCACATTCTCTAATCAAAAGAAATACAAACTCAAGCAAAATAAAATGACAGATTCCTTCCCCTATATGCCGATTTTGACCAAACGGCTATTTTTGCAAACGTGGCCCCTTCCCAATTTCACATGAATTTTAAGGCTGGGAAGATTATTTTATGACACTTCACAAACTTGTCCGTTCTTTTACAAAAATAGCCTTTTGACAACTGAAAGATACTCTAAGGCTATCTCGGCAAGAACAATTTAAGATACCGCCGAAGCTGGCTCAGCTTATCTTGACCAAAAATCTAAACGGTATTCTTGACCCCTGACTCTTTTTCTTATTATTTTCAAATTAAAATAAAGACCGGGTTTTGCCAACGCGACCTTTCAGCACCTCGGGGACGAAGATTTTAAGGTTGCGTTAGCTAACCGACCAAAATCCTAAAAACATGACCAAAGGTGGCCGTTTATGCAAAGTCAGCCTTCCGGCGTCCTTTTTGGGAACATTCGGCTATTTCTGACAAAAACAGCATCACCCAACTCTATGACGAAAATATTTTTGACATTTTTTGGCTATTTTTGCAAAAGGGAAGGTTGGACCCGATGAGGGCTGCCTACGTATCTCACATTCTGTGAGAATCAAACCGGCGTAGTTCGGGCCGATCGGGAATAAAGGAGATAAACTAACTCTTTTTTTTTTGAATAAAATACTTACAAAGAAGAAAGAAGATATTTTTGGATTTCGATTTGCTTTTTTTTTTTTTTTGAAAAGAAAGACGTCTAAAGAAATATTTTTTTGAATTTTAACTTCTTTTTTTTCTTTTTTTTTTTTGAAATTTCGAAAGAAAAAAAAAACTTCTAAAGAAGAAAGGAAATATTGTTGGACTATTACTCTGAATTTATGAAAGAAATACTACAAAAGAAAAGAAAAATATTTTTGAATCTTGAATTTTCTTTTGAATTTTAAACAAATATTTTGAATTTTGAGAGAGATTAAAAGGAAATATTTTTGTATTATTATTTATTTATTTTTTTAAATTGAGGTCTAAAAGAAAGACTTTCTAAAGAAGCGAGTAATTGAAAATATTTTTGGATTTTTTGAATATGGTGGGCCGGAACTGAAGAGGTTTGCCTACGTATCTCACATCCGGTGAGAATCAGACCCGCGTAGTTCGGGCCACGACAATAAACTAATTCTGACAACAAGACTTGTTTAAACAAATTACACTAAAAAAATATTTTTTTTTCACAAAATTTTTTGCAAAGTTCGCTGGTAACTCAGAATTATCTTTCTACACTGCTATTTTTTCTCTTTTTCACAATTTTTTCAAAAATTCCCGATTTCAGAAGCCGGTCAGCATGCAGATCTGAAGCAAATAAATGTGCAAAACAAACAGGATGCAGCAGGATTGTCTTTTCATTTCAGGTTGCTTGTCCTAGACGGACCCAACCCCTGTGTTGAGTCCCCTAAGTCAAATGCAACATGATGCAAATAAGCGTTCCTACTAGGGATCCGGCATGAGGTTTTGTTATACTAGGTTTATCCTGGGTGTTTGTTCTAGACCTGGCTTACCCAAGCGGTCAACTCGAGCCGAGGATGGGAACTGCGTACCGGTAACCAAAAGATCATCCGATTTTGCAACTCCTCCGAATCCTCGTTCTATTTTGGGATAGGACACTAACAGAAAGAAGTCACGACCAGCGTGCACTCCTCAAGAGAGAGAAGAGAGGGATTTCGTAGCAGTTTATATATACAGTTCAGATAATAATAAAAGCGGTAAGAGTAACATTTTGCACATTTAGGCTAAAACATGTAATAAAATCAGATAATAAATGAAGCCAAATAATAACAACTATTCTAAGCTAAAATTCTTGAACCCTGAACCAGAGATTCTGGGTTACCTCTCCAGCAGATATTCAGTCCCCTAAGTCAAATGCAACATGATGCAAATAAACGTTCCTACTAGGGATCCGGCATGAAGTCAAGTTATTCTAGGTTCAACCTGGGTATATGTTCTAGACAGTGTACCCGAGCGGACAACTCGAGTTGAGGAAGGAGCTCCTTTCCGGGAACCAAAAGGCCAGCCGGCTTTAGAAACTTTCCGAGCCTCTTTTATTTCAGGGTATGACACTAACAGAATAGGGAGTCTCAACCAGTAAGCACATCCCCGGAGGTGAGAAGAGAAGGTTTCGGCACAGTTTATATGTACAGTTCAAATAATATCAAAGCGGTAAAAAGCATCATTTTGCACATTTAAGCTCAATCACATGATAAAGTCAAATACAACAATTATTCTAAGCTCGAATTTCTAACCCTGAACTAGTTGTTCTGGGTTAGAATTCCCCAGCAGAGTCGCCAGAGCTGTCACACCTCCTTTTTCGCCCTCGCCGCCGCAAAGGGACGCGGAAGGGAGTTTTTTCCAATTAAAGGACAATCGAAAAGGGATTTATTTATTTATTTCAGAGTCGCCACTTGGGAGATTTATGGTGTCCCAAGTCACCGGTTGAATCCCGAATCGAGGAAAAGAATGACTCTGTTTAACAGTCTGCGCACCAGAAATCCGGATAAGGAATTCTGTTAACCCGGGAGAAGGTGTTAGGCATTCCCGAGTTCCGTGGTTCTAGCACGGTCGCTCAACTGTTATATTCGGCTTGATTATCTGATTTTATACAAATATGAACTTATGTGCAAAATTTTATCTTTTTACCGCTTTCTTACTTATTGTTATTATTTTACGAGAATTGCAACGTCGTGGAAACATATCTCGAACCACGTTACATCAATGCACCCGTAGTTGTTTGGCATATCTCGACTCGGTTGAGATTTGGATTTGGGTCACATAAATGTGCACCCGAGTTAAGGAAAATAAATTATTAAAGGCGCGCCTAAAGCAACTAGCGTCTTGTTATTTTGGGGAAGGCCGTAAAATTCGCTAAACGGCCTGTCCTCGAATTCTAAGTATTTTAATATATACATTTAGAGGGCCCCGCAGCTTGTGCATTTTTTGCATCTCATTTATTTTAAAAGGACAATCCTAAAGTGACTTCATTTTCTCTATTAAATTTGTCTCTAAAAAAAAGAAAAATTCTAATTAATTACATGCTTGAAAAGGCCGCTACTTATTTATTGGATTAAGACAAATGCAAGCTGAAAATTGCAATCGAGACAAAGGGAGATTGTTTCATGCCTTATTCTATAATTGAATATTACTAAAATTGAAATTATAAATAGAATACGGAATTTACAAATAATATTACCAAAATAAACTAATTATCCTCTAACTAATTTAAACCCACATTGTTAGATGAATTGAACCGTTGGAATTAATTGTTTACAACTATTTGAAACTGGAATTAACCTTAATCACTAATGCTTATTCGAAAGTTTGTTAAACTTAATCGTTAACTCGTCTTGTTTGAACTCAACTCATGCCTATTGGATTAATGATCTTAGCAATTACTACTACGATCCTAACTTAAAATATAGAGGGCCTACTGATTCTACGAAATTACTGGCCATTTTTTATCCTGCCTAATATTTACAGATCTTCATTACTAACATGATTAGAAATTCACAAGCTTTGACTCATTTCTATTCCAGCTAGCATGAATTCAGAATTATACTTCACTAATTAAACTAAATCAAAATAATTTTCAGTAATGACTATCTATCAATTCATGTACCCATAGGCATATAGAAAACAGTTCAAACTACTTAGAAATAATTCTAAGTACAGTCTAATTTTCAGTATAGTTGTACAATGTAAATACATGTTTAAGATGAGCATAAACATATACAATATTTCCTAATGTACATTCAAATACATTAGTTGAACACACTTTAATAGGCAATCTGTTAAGCCTTTTAATTCAGCATTTTTTGCAGTTTGAAGTCACCTCAGAACTAATCTCAGAAATGTGTACCTGGAAAGGGACCGCAAGGAAAAGGAAGAAAAGGATCAGTAGGAGCAGTAGCAACAACACAGCAACAGCAACAGTAACAGAAACAGAACAACCCAGTAAGAGTGTTTAATGAAACCAGCAGAATTCCAGCAACACCTCAATGAAACAATAACAAATAACCAACCAAACTCAAGGAACAAACCAAACGAAAGTCCAGAAATACCAACAGCAATCAACGGGCAGAAACAAAGTGAACCTTTTTTTTAGGTTGAAAGACCAGTTAATGTTTAACCCTTAAAGTCTGACTCTGTATATCCAGTGTATTCAGAGTGTATATCGGGTGTATACTACTCTCTCTTTAGATTTCCAGAATGTTTTTTTCTGTTCCGAAAAATCCCCAATTCTCTCTTAATGTTCAGAAAATCCTCCTTCTCTCTCGAATCCCCTCTTAATATTCAGCAAGACCCTCTTATTTATGTCCAAAAACAGACCACTTTAAATAATTAAACAAATAAAAAAAAGGTCACATCTTCTTGAGCCCCGTAATCCCACTACTACATGTCTTGTCCCCCACTTTTATTAAACAAATGTATTATTCCCCACTAACATGTGTCTTTTCCTTATTTAATTCCCTTATTGCCCCACTATCGCATGCTTTGTCCCCCACTATATTAAACAATGTATTAATTCCCACCATTATGTCTTGTCCCCCACTACGTATTATTTTATGTATTATTTTAATATATTAGCGCTTAGTGGACAGAACACACAAATTAATCAATTACTAAAACTTAAAATCCCGAAATGCCCATGAAACTACTGAAATTACCATTCTATCCCTGAAAATACTGCAATTTACCATTCTACCCACATCCCTTTCAATCTGTACCAAAACCCTATCAGCTATAACCAATTCACCTAATCGATTAATCAAATTACAGCAGCTATAACCAAATCAAACCTGACAATTGACAACTAATAATCAAACTCTGCATAATAAACTTACCAAACAAACTCCTAATCGACAACGTTCATGAATTAACAAACAAAGTCAGATTCATATCCGAACCAATTCATCAGAACAAACAAGTAGATTTAAATCACTAAACTCGATCATCAGTTGACCTCAAACTAAATCAAACAACATCATAACCAAGATGAATGATTCATACTAAATTAAAAACTAAAAACCAACACATAAACACTCACATTAAATCACTTGATGAAAAAGTAACGAACTTCAAACAAAAAAATGAACACGAATTAAATCCAACAACATTACAACAAAGATGAATGATTCAATTCAAATCACTCGACATTCGACATTAAATCACTTGATGAAGACCTAACGAACTTCAAACAAAAAATAAACACGAATTATCTCAAACACAAACAAAGACCTGGGTTCGAATTCAAACCAACCTATCGGAACACGAACATAATCATAGAAAGAATAAAAGGAGAGGAAGATGAATTTACTGAACGAAAACTAAAAGAAAAGATAACGGAAACCTACTAGTTTGAAGTCCGGGTTCGAACGGAAACTCGACGAACTGAACAAACATCACTGTGTTCAAACCATTTTCGTTTTTGATGCAGTGACGATCGAGTTCACTGGTTTATGGTCGTTCATGGATGAAGCTGGACGTTGGGTGGTCGGAAAGCTGATGGAGTTGACGGACTGTTTGGTTGCTTGGTGGAGCAGCTGGTCGTGAGGAGGAGGCTGTGTGTGTGTGTTGAGCAGCAGCAGCCATGGCGGGCTGTTTCAGGTGGAACGAGGAAGAAGATGATCGGAGCTGCTGTTGGACGTGGAGGCTGTGTGTGTGTGTTGAGAAGCAGCAGCCATGGCGGGTTGTTTCAGGTGGAACGAGGAAGAAGATGACCGGAGCTGTTGCGTCAATGGCGACGTGAGGTGAAGCAGAAAGGGTGGTCGTCGTGGTTGAGCTGGGAACGAAGAAGAAGAAGGAGCAGCAGCCATGGCGGTTTGGGTGGACGACGAGGGTCGTGACTGGTCATCGCACGAGTGAGCTAGGTTGCTCGACGAGCAGGAACGCAGCAGCACTGCTGCTCGTTAATGGCGGACGGGGTGTCGACTTGGGTGGTCTGATGGACTGTGAGGGTTGCGGGTTATGTAGATGGTAGTGGGGTTTTTTAAGCGACGGGGTCGTTCATGGTTGGAGTTGAGGACGAAGCAGCAGAGAAAGGCAGCCATGGGAGGGCAGCCATGGGAGCTAGAGCTTGGGGTTGTTTGGAGAAGATGGAGAGAAGAGGGGGGTGCAGATGTTTTTTAGGTTAGGGTTTTCAAAAAATGAAAAATGAAAAAATGGAAGAAGGGGGTTGGGATTTGTTTGGGTTATGGGGCGGACTGGGTCGGGTCGACCCGGTAAGGGTTATTTGGTTTGGGCCTGGTTGATTAAAAGGTGGCCCAATCCGATTTTCTTCTTATTTCCATTGCTTTTTTTTTCTTTTATTTGTTTTCTTAAACTAAAACTAAATTCTAAAAATCCTAAATTATCATATAGAACTAAATTAATTTATAAAAGTGCAAATTAACTATTAATAATAATTAACACACAATTAAATAGCAATTACGATAAAATCTCACAATTTGAACATTAAATGCTAAAAATGCAACGTACATTATTTTTTATGATTTTTTGTTCTTTTAAAACAAACTTAATTGCTCCTAATTGTAGAATTAAATCCTAAATGCAAATGCGACATATTTTTATATATTTTTTATTAATTTAAGAAATAAACACGCACGGACAAATACAAATAATTATCAAAAAAAAATGCCACAAAAATTCTCAAAATTGCACACAAAGAAAAATTATTTTATTTTGAATTTTTTGGGAGTAATTCTCATATAGGTCAAAAATCACGTGCTTACAAAATGCATTTGTACTATGTTGGGATTCCCCCTCATATATAAAGGGGATACTTGTCATTTTGGAAGGGATCTGATACTCAATATTAAATATACAAGAAAATTCTCTCTGCTCTCTAACACATTCTCTTGATCTCATTACTTCCATTTATTGCTTATATCCATTGTGTTCTATTTATTATTCTTCATTTATTGCTTATCATTGATCATAAAAGGCTTCCATCAAAGCTATCATAACTATTAATATCCCCTCGATTGCTCCTAACCGAGCATCTGACTCGACCTCGAGGCCCGTATACGCCAGCTCGAGACCTGGATTTCCAGCCCTCTGGTTTGGCCATTATACTATCTACAAGCTCTTATCTCATTTCTTAATCTCTTACTTAGCATCTATCGCCTAAACAACTAGCATAAAAGATCACGTATTTTTAGAACAACATAATCAAATTTAATTGTAATTACCATTTTCAAGGTAAACACCCTCTCGATGCACGAATGTAATTGGTGCTGGAGAGGTATTAACACGTTCTATTTTGAATTCTGTTTTACGAGCTGCAAGCTATATGATTGAGGTGATTATGTAGGAATCATCATTTGTTTCTTGGGAGCGCGTCCATTAACTTAGGAATTGCTAAGTTTTCTGGTGGCCTTTTAGGTTCATATCAATGGATAGCTTAGAAAATTAGACTAAAAATGGTATGCACGACCATGCGCTTGTCACCTTTCAGAAAATGATGAGTTATAGAGTTCCACTGAATGAATCTTCACTTGTGTGCACTTTATCAGCCAGTGGAGAGTTGGGAGCTTTGGATCAGGGAAGATGGATACACACATATATCATAAACAACAGAGAAATTGTAATGAGTGTCAGTCTTGGTACTGCTTTAATTGACATGTATGCCAAGTGTGGGTGCATTGAGTTTAGTTCTCAGTTGTTTAAGAATATGCCTCAGAGAGATGTCGTAACTTGGGGAGTGATCATTTCAGGTTTTGCAATACATGGGCAAGCCAAGAAATGCTTTCAACTATTTGATGAGATGATTGAGTCCGGAGTTAAGCCAAATGGAGTCATGTTTGTGGCTATCCTCTCTGCCTGTTCTCATGCATGTATTGGAAAAAAACTGAATTTATATTAAAAATGATGTGGCATGACACGTGAATTAGTTGAATGGTCAAAGAACAGCAATTGACTAAGAGGCACGGTGAAAACAGCCACGGGAAGAAGAATTTAAATAAGCACGAGACGACGTATAGATACGAGTCTCGTACCAATTTAAATTATTTATAGCCAACGGATTAGAAGGCATTGAAAGCAAGGATCAGATGACAGAAAGGAGTCCAAATTCATTATTAAATGTCTGATACGTTATAAAGTTGGTATTTAATAGGAATGATTGTATAACGGCTTATCTAATGTCATTTATTGCTCATGATTATATCATTAAAGCTGAGGCTTTATTCCTTTACCTAGAATGATCTATAAAAGGAAGAAGTATCATCATTTGTAAGGACACGGAATATTATTGAGAATTCATTGAAATACTTATCTATTTACCTTCTACCATTATTCTCAAAAGTATTTTATTTTTTGTCTCCTGATTATCAGTAACCCGAATTTCTCTTTTAGCTTTGACCAAGGACTCAGATTTTTGGTGAAACAAATATGTTCTGTTACCGGGAATCTGATAATCTTTCCTTTTAAGCTATATCTTATCTATTATCATCACCATGTCAAACAATAACGCCGACAACAACAGTAACAACACATTGGGAAACCATGAGAATCAAATACATCAAAATCAAGATATCGTGGTTCCCTCTCCTTTAAATTCACCACGTCAATCTCGTGAAGGCACTCCTGTTACTGAATCCCGTGCTGATCAACAAGAGCAATCTGAACATTTTGAAGGAGTTACAACTGAAGCTTTGCAAAAGCTAATCGATGCACAAGTCGGCAAAGCTCTTCAGGCACTTGTTAGTCGATTGCCTGCTGCGCCACCTACACCAACTCCTAATAATAATACATTGGAGAACCCCCGTTCTGGTCTTGATAATTCTGGAAACGGAGCAACCCCCAGTGAACCACAAGAAGGGGGACCAGGTAATTTAAATAATTCATATTTGCAAAATTTAGTACTAACCTTGCAGAAACAGCTGAAGGAACAAAATGAGCGAATAGAACAAAATCCCTGGAGTTCCACCTGTAATAAAAGGAGTAGACATGGACAAATACTCACAACAACCATGGAAGCCTAGTGTTTCTCCCCTTCCAATTCCGAAAAAATTCAAAATGCCTGACATCCCGAAATATGATGGTACTACAGACCCACGTGACCACGTGACTGCATTTACAACCGGCGTGAAAGGCAACGACTTGACCAAACAAGAAATTGAATCAGTATTGGTCAAGAAATTTGGAGAAACACTCACCAAGGGTGCATTAACCTGGTATTCTCTTTTATCTGAAAATTCTATTAATTCTTTTGCTGAGCTTGCAGATTCTTTTATTAAAGCACATTCGGGAGCACAAAAAGTTGAGAAAAGGATGGAAGATATTTTCAAAATCAAACAAGGGGATTCGGAGTTGCTTAGAAACTTCGTTGATAGATTCCAACGTGAAAGAATGACTCTACCTCGTGTGCCAGACAATTGGGCTGCTATAGCTTTTGCAAGTAATTTAAATGACAAAAGTTCTGAAGCCACGAGACGACTCAAAGAAAGTCTTCGAGAATTTCCTGCAACCACATGGAATGATGTTTACAACAGGTATAGCACGAAGCTGCGAATCGAAGAAGATACCGTGCCTAAGCTCCATCATGAAGAAAGGGGCGGTACCCGAAGGTCAGATTCCGAAAAAAGATCAGGTAAAAATAGGTACGATCCATATATGGGACCCGCAGGAAAGGACCCACGGTCAAAGCAAGATAACCAGCAATACGATCAAAAGTCAAGGAACCAGGATTCTGGCTCTTCTTCAAAGTTCAGGAATGATCGGAATAGACAAGAATCACGTGATGATGACAGGAGTTTAAAGGCATGATTCGGTGGATATAATTTTAACGTCTCTACCTCCGAGCTCGTAGATGTTTTAAGAAGCATGGGAGATAAGGTACGGTGGCCGAAAGAAATGCGGTCAAATCCAAGTAGACGCAATCCGGATCATTGGTGCGAATTTCACAACGATCACGGGCACAAAACTTCAGAATGCAGATTCCTGCAAAGTGAAGTAGATCATTTATTGAAGCAAGGATACCTCACTAAGTTATTTAGTGAGAAAGGAAAACAAGCTTATATGAAAAACAGACAAGAACCACCACAACCTCCTTTACCCAAGAGGATAGTGAATGTCATAAGCGGGGGAGAAGATATTCATGGCATAACTTACACAGCTTCCAACAAGGTTTCTAAGGTAATGATTACACATGGGAAACGGGTGCGGCAGGTCCTTGACAATGAAAGCATTTCGTTCGATGACGCAGATAACGAAGGAGTGACAACTCCACATAATGATGCACTGGTAATATCTTTACTTGTATATGATACTAATGTAAAGCGAGTTTTGATTGATCCAGGAAGTTCTGTAAATATTATATTACTAAGGGTACTGCGGGAAATGCAAGCTGAAGACAAAATGTTACCCAAGGCGCACACCTTGTCAGGCTTCGACAATTCAAGTGTAGTAACAAAAGGTGAGGTAATACTAACAACTTTTGCTATGGGTGTTGTGAAGGAAACTAAATTTCAGGTAGTTGATATGGAAATGGCCTACAATATGATCATGGGAAGGCCATGGATACACGATATGGATGTTGTCCCATCAACCCTGCATCAGGTTATCAAATTCCCATCACCATGGGGAATTTGTCAAATTCGTGGGGATCAGCAGATGGCCAGAAATGTCAACGTTGTAACAAGTACGAGCGCCGTAAATAAAGCAAAATAGCAATTACAGGAAACAGTTGAAAGTAAAAAAGATCAAACTTCAACTGAACAAGAGAAAACAGATTTGGACTCAAGGCCTGACACAATTCAAGAACCTGAAGAGAATGAAAGCATCAAAACGACGATTGAAGAGCTTGATGCAGTGATGTTATTTGATCAACAGCCTGAACGGAAGGTTTATATCGGGGCTAATTTAAACACGAACATGCGAGGTATGATAATCGAATTTTTAAAAGCTAACTTAGATTGCTTTGCTTGGTCCCACGCTGATATGACAGGGATACCACCAAATGTGATGACTCACAAACTCAACGAGGACCCTTCTTTCACACCAATAAAGCAAAAGAAACGGAAACAAGGTGCTTTCAAGAACCAGGTGATTCAGGATGAAGTCCAAAAATTATTAAAAATCGGATCAATCCGTGAGGTAAAATATCCAACTTGGTTAGCTAATACGGTGGTTGTACCCAAGAAAAATGGTAAGTGGCGTGTTTGTGTAGATTATACTGATTTAAATAAAGCATGTCCAAAAGATTCCTTTCCCTTACCACATATAGATCAACTAATTGATGCGACCGCAGGTCATGAACTTTTAAGTTTTTTAGATGCATACTCAGGATATAATCAAATCAAAATGGATCCTGGTGATGAAGAAAAAACTTCTTTCATCACAGACAGGGGGACTTATTGTTATAAAGTAATGCCCTTTGGTCTCAAAAATGCTGGGGCAACCTATCAAAGGTTGGTCACCAAAATGTTCCAAGAACATTTAGGGAAAACAATGGAGGTATATATAGACGATATGCTCGTCAAAACCCAGCAATCTCATGATCATATTTCTCATCTATCTATTACTTTTGAAATTTTGCGAAAATTTAATATGAAACTCAACCCAGAAAAATGTGCATTTGGAGTTGCATCAGGTAAGTTTTTGGGTTTTCTTGTTTCTAACCGTGGTATTGAAGTGAATCCTTCTCAGATCAAAGCAATAGAAGAAATCCCGGATATCCTTACTAATAAAAAGGAAGTACAACGATTAACGGGAAGAATTGCAGCTTTGGGGAGATTTATTTCCAAATCCTCAGAAAGGTGTTTTAAGTTTTTCTCTGCACTTAAAAAGCAAGATCATTTTGAATGGAATGAAGATTGTCAGCAAGCCCTTAGAAATTTGAAAACTTATTTGTCAAAACCACCGTTGTTGGCAAAACCGAAGGTAGGGGAAAAACTTCTCATTTATCTGGTCGTATCTGAAGTCGCGGTAAGTGTTGTTTTAGTCCGCGAGGACCAAGGTAAACAATCTCCTATTTATTACGTAAGTAAGTCCTTATTGGAAGCTGAGACACGATACCCACAGCTAGAAAAATTAGCATTAGCTTTGGTCATGGCATCTAGAAAGTTAAGACCTTATTTTCAATGTCATCCCATTGTTGTAGTTACTGCTTTTCCGCTTCGAAATATTTTGCATAAACATGAACTTTCAGGAAGATTAGCAAAATGGGCTATAGAACTAAGTGAATATGAAGTTATTTATCAACCCAGGACCGCTATAAAGTCTCAAGTACTAGCTGATTTCGTGGCTGATTTTAGCCAGGGGATGCATTTAGAAGCAGAAAAAGAATTATTAGTTTTTAATGGTGCGAACCCGGGGACTTGGGTTTTATACACTGACGGTTCATCTAATGTAAAAGGGGCAGGCTTAGGAATAGTCCTCGTACCACCTGCGGGTGAGACCATTAGACAGGCTATAAAATGTCATTCTATAACTAACAATGAAGCAGAATATGAAGCTGTAATTGCAGGTTTAGAATTGGCACGAGAACTCGGCATAACACAGATTATAATCAAGAGTGATTCTCAACTCGTGGTTAATCAGATGCTGGGGACTTACACAGCCAGAGAGTCACGAATGCAAGAATACCTCGCAAAGGTACGGGAGTTAGTAAAGCAATTCCAAACTTGGAAAGTAGTGCAAGTCCCAAGAGATGAGAATGTAGAGGCAGATGTTTTAGCAAACCTTGCATCCGCAGCAGACGTGGCAAACAATACAGATGCTTCAGTCATACATCTATTTCATTCCGTTCTTGAACCTGACAAAAACGAGGTAAATTTTAATCATCTAACATGGGATTGGATAAATGAAATTGTTGCCTTTTTACAGCACGGAACCGTGCCTAATGACAAAGGAAAGGCTTACGCGCTTGGCAAAAAAGCTGCACGATATTGTTTATATCAAGGTAATCTTTATCGAAAGATGTTCGGCGGACCACTAGCAAGGTGTCTCGGCCCTTCTCAAACCAAATATGTCATGAGAGAAGTACATGAAGGACATTGTGGGAATCACGCAGGAGGACAGTCACTGGTAAGAACGTTAATTCGCACAGGATATTATTGGCCTAAGATGGAAGAAGAGGCAACCAGTTTCGTGTCCAAATGTGATAAATGTCAAAGGTACGGCAATAATATGCACAGACCAGCTGAGTTACTACATCCTGTTTTAGCCCCTTGGCCCTTTATGAAATGGGGAATGGATATCGTAGGTCCACTTCCACAAGCAAAAGGTCAGGTAAAATTTCTACTTGTACTTACAGATTATTTCACTAAATGGGTAGAAGCAGGGGCATTTAAACAGGTACGAGAAAAAGAAGTTAAAGACTTCATATGGCGAAATATAATATGCCGCTTTGGAGTACCAAAGGAGATCGTATGTGACAATGGACCACAATTCATTGGAGCACAAGTTACAGAATTTCTTCGAAGTTGGCAGATCAAAAGAATAACATCTACGCCATATCATCCAGTGGGGAATGGACAAGCGGAATCAACTAACAAAGTTATTATCAATAACTTGAAAAAGAGGTTACAAGATTCAAAAGGTAATTGGCCTGAGGTGTTACCCGGAGTACTATGGGCTTATCGTACAACGACCAAAACAGGCACTGGAGAAACACCATTTTCGATGGTTTATGGTACGGAAGCCTTAATACCAGTTGAAATAGGTGAGCCAAGCACACGGTACGATCAGGCAACGGAGGAATCCAATAATGAGGAGATGCGGGTTAGCCTAGATTTACTTGAAGGAAGAAGAGAAGTTGCTTTGATAAGGATGGCAGCAAAAAAGCAAGTAATAGAACGATATTACAACAGGAAAGCACGCCTCAGATTTTTCAAAATTGGGGACTTCGTGCTTAAAAAGGTGTTCCAATCTGCAAAAGCTGTTAACTCAGGAAAGCTAAGTCCAACATGGGAAGGACCATACAAAGTCCGTGGCATTGCGGGAAAAGGAGCATACCAGTTGGAAACAATGGATGGTAAAGTTTTACCCTCACATTGGAATGCTGTCCACTTAAAAAGATATTACTTTTAAGAAAGTACCTACGGTCAGGTATCATCATGTAAAAATTCTTCTCTTGGTTTATTAATATTTTACTAACGATTTTAGATGCTAGGCTAAATATCCTAACTCGTGCCAAATGATGAGTCACAACCTGCAAGGCAAAATGGAGTATGCTTAAATTCCTAGCCCAGGGTTACAATTAATCTGATGGAAATACACACGAGTTAGGCAGTCTTCATCTATAATCACACCGTCGAGTCCCGTATATCTTTCTGTTTCAGGAAAAGGGCCAAAGTAAAAGAAATAAACAAGTGCTCGAGGCTTCATACTTCACCGCTCAAACACTTGGGGGACTACATATTATACACAGATAGGTGCAAAGAAACAGATACGAGTATCGAATAAAAATCGGCCACAAAGAAGCAAGTGTTGAGAAGAAGTTACGAAGTCTTCAGCATTCATGAGAACAACAGAGTCATCTCTCAAACTCATAAACAAAGTCACCTCTCAAACCCTTCTTAACATGTAAATATAGGGTCATGACTATGTATTGAAACAGGTTATAAAAAAACCTTGTTTAGTTTATGTTATTTACAAATCTGTTACAAGAAAAACAGTTACGAGAAAAGTTGTAGATGTATTGTAATACATGTAACAGTCAAACACTTGTTAAAAGTTTATGAATGAAAACTTGCCAAAGTTGTTTCATACAAAACGTGTGTTTTCCTATTACTTTCATCGTATTTTAACACCATTATGAAGTTGAGACGTCTTCTTCATTAAGTGTCGATAAAATAAAAGGGCCCTCTTTTATAAGCCTCATGTCAATAAGTCATGGGAAGAATCATAAAGCATTTTCAAAGGATAAAAATGCTAAACTATTCTATAAGTCCTAAATAAGTAAGGAAAAGGCAAGAGTAGAACACATTGAAGTACTAACAAAACTTCTTGATATAATTAAAAAGACTAAGTAGAAACTTAGTCAATAAAAGTTTATACAAGTGCCCCATTATGATAACTGGGGACTTTCACCAAAAAATCCTTTAAAAAAACTAAGGGATAAAACCATCATTCAATTGAGGGGGTTGTCACGGAAGCTTCAACTTCCACAGACTGGGTTGTAGAAGTTTCACCCTCTGAAGCTGGAATAGCAACATTTTCAGGAACTTCAAGGGCAGGAGAAGGAGTATCAGTAGACTGTTGGCTTTTCTCGATGGTATCTATGACTTTGGCCAGTTCAGACTGCAAGTCAAAACCCTCTTGAGCAGCTTCCGTCAAAGCATCACGACGAGAATTCAGAAAAGCCCAACTCACTTCTATGTTAAAATTTTCCTCTAGAAGTCCATATTCCTTTTCCCACATAGCAAGATCGTTTTTTAAAATTTGATTTTCAGCTAAATGGGAATCAAGGGAAGCTTCAAGAGAAGCATGAGAACTCTTCAAGGCTTGAATCTCGTCAGAAGAAGTCTGTAAGTCAGCCTGAGCTTGAGTCAAGCTTTGCACTAACTCTCCTGCATATTCTTCCTTTTTAGCCAAAAGTGCCTTCAGCTCTCTAACTTCTTCACTAGCTCTGGATAATTGTTCTGACAAAGAGCATTCCAAAAGCTCTTTGTCTCTTTTCAATTGGCTTGAAGAGGCTTTGACTGTTGCCAGTTCAGAAGTTAAAGCACGGTTTTGCTGCTCTAGGAGGTTTTTATCTTCTTGCAACTCTTCTACAGTCCCTTGAGCATTTTCGAACTGCTCCTTCCAGTTGGTTGCTTCAAGTTGGGCTCCCCTAGCTATTTCCTCAGCCTCGTGGACAGACTTTTCAGACTCACGAGCTTTTCTTTCCAGTAAGGAAATTCTTCTCATTAATTCCGTGCTAATAAGGTTAGCCTACAGAGGTAAGTCATGGAAATGAGAAATTGAAGATAATTTTAAAAAAAGAGAAAAAAACTTGTTGGTAGAAATACCTTCAAAGTAGAATGAACTACGTCATTCATCAAAGTTAAGCAGCTATGGCTCTCCATCTTCTTCTTCTCGATATCTCCAATTAGAGGTTCGAGCCAAACATCGGCTCTGCCGGTCTTCCTCAGGAGGCTATGATTGGCAGGAACCTCCAAAGTAACACTTCTCATTGTCATATTTCCGCTGCTAGAACCTGTCTCTGTATGATGAACAGAGGGAAGAGGAGCAGCGGAAGGAATGGAGGGAAAAGATGTAGAAACCAACACCGGAGCAGAAGCAGGTGTGGTTGAAGCAGCCAAGGGAACAGATATAGGAGCAGTAGAAATTGGCAAACAAACGGAAGTTGTTAAAGCTGGTAAAGAAACACTTACGGCTGGCAGAGGAATGGAGGAAATAGGAACAAATGAGGAAAGAGGAGCTTCATCAAAAACAGGTCCGAGCTCGCCACTCCCGAAACCACTGTCAAAAAGGTGCTGAATTGACTCATTATTATCTCTTGGTTCGGCATCCTCATCAGATTGAATCAAAACAGGCTCGGTGGTGGAGGTACGAGCAGGAGTGTTTTCAATTTCATTATCAATGATTATTCGTCTCCTGGCCCTTGGCCTGGTAATTAGGGAGGTACCCTCCTCTTCTTCTTCAGAACTTTCCTTTGTAGCTTTTCTTTTAGGCAGCAAGGCTCGAGCCTTATCTAAATCCAGAGCAGCATTCGCAGACATGCGAATGGCCATAGCTACTTCAGCTGTCATTCCTCTAATGCCAAATCCTGATTAAAGAATGGATATACATGATTAAAGTTGAGGAAAAAGTGCTTAACATGTAAAACAAAAAATTTTAAAAAAAAGGGGGGATACCATGTGTTTTGACTTTCCAGCCATGTAAAGAAGAAATTGATTTCCAAGTTCTCTGCTCCCTAGTAGCAATCTTCAAAAGTGAGTCTACCCAACCACGAAAGTTGGGAATAGGTTCCACATCTCCCATGGTTGCTACAAAAAACCAAGAAGGGACGAGGTTAAAAACAACATTCTTTTGAAATTCTCAAAAGTAGGTACGGTAAATAAGAGGAAACTTACGTTCAAAATTCCACTTCTCAGGAAAGGGAATATTTGTTTCGCCAATCAAATCCACTGTACGGACAGCAACGTAACGGATATACCATCCACGATCTTTGTCATCCTCAGGGTTTACCAAAACTTTTTTGCTCCTTGCAGTTAAGGTGAAAACCCCATGGCGTATTAAGTTGGGATGGTATAGATGAATGAGATGAGAAAAGGTGAAATTGACATTGGCCTTGGATGATAAATATCTCAAACAAGCCACTGTTCTCCACACCAATGGACCAATTTGGGCCAAACAAATTGTAAAGAAACGACAAAAATCGAGAATAACTGGGTCAATCGGAGGATTAAAACCTAAAGTGAAGGGGTAAGTGTAAACAGAAGAATACCCATTTCTAAAAGAGGAAATTCTTTGATTTGGGGAAGGAATTGACATTCGGAGACTATCCTTCCAGTTACAATCTCTTCTTATGGTGGGGATTGTAAGCTCGGTTACTAATGTTGGGTAAGTATCGGCTCTTTCTAAATTTTTAATTTGTTTTTGAAGAGACGTTTTGTCACTTTCAAAAGACAAATCGCCGGGAACTATATCATCAACTGAGGGTTCTTGAGAAGTATCAAGAATTTCCCTACTTTTAGAAGAAGGGGCTTTTGGGACAAAACTCCTTGAAGAAGAACCAGAGGAGCCGCCTCGCGTAGATTCTAACCCTGTTCGAAGCCTACTTCCTCCCGCCTCTTCTGTGTCTAACAGGGGCGTTGGGGAACTGATCTAGAATTGGAACTTTTTTACGGTTAGGGTTTGAAGAAGACATTGTTAAGAAGAAAGTATGTGCTGAAGATTTGTGAAGAAGGCAAAGGAAGACAAAGTTATGTGTAAAATGGGAACCGTCAACTTTTTAAGTATAATGATGAAAAGCCTATAATAAAGGCAGCTATCACTTCGTAAATAGTGAGAATGAAGAAGTCTCGAAGAAGGGTATGAATAGCGGAATCAATTATAAAATGACACATGGACAGAACATTAAATGGAAAAGACTGCTGAGACGTTAGTACTGTCATGAGCATTAATTGTGGCAAAAGTTCTTTTTACATGAAGATCCACTTCCCAATTATTTAATTGATAAAAAAATGAGAAAGTGGGGGGACTATCTTTATTGGAAAAAAACTGAATTTATATTAAAAATGATGTGGCATGACACGTGGATTAGTTGAATGATCAAAGAACAGCAATTGACTAAGAGGCACGGTGAAAACAGCCACGGGAAGAAGAATTTAAATAAGCACGAGACGACGTATAGATACGAGTCTCGTACCAATTTAAATTATTTACAGCCAACGGATTAGAAGGCATTGAAAGCAAGGATCAGATGACAGAAAGGAGTCCAAATTCATTATTAAATGTCTGATACGTTATAAAGTTGGTATTTAATAGGAATGATTGTATAACGGCTTATTTAATGTCATTTATTGCTCATGATTATATCATTAAAGCTGAGGCTTTATTCCTTTACCTAGAATGATCTATAAAAGGAAGAAGTATCATCATTTGTAAGGACACGGAATACTATTGAGAATTCATTGAAATACTTATCTATTTACCTTCTACCATTGTTCTCAAAAGTATTTTATTTTTTGTCTCCTGATTATCAGTAACCCGAATTTCTCTTTTAGCTTTGACCAAGGACTCAGATTTTTGGTGAAACAATGCAGGACAAGTCGGACAGGGATGTCACTACTTGGACCAAATGGTGCATCAGTTCGGAATTAGACCATCCATTGAGCATTTTGGATGCATGGTGGATCTTCTTGGCCGTGCTGGGAGGCTTGCAGAAGCAGAACAACTCATTTTATCGATGCCGGAAGAACCTAACTCGATTGTACTGGGCGCATTGCTTAATGCTTGTAGAATCCACAATGATGTTGAGAGGGGGTGGTACTTATTCAAGCGGCTAATCAGTTTGGAACCTTTACCTGATCGATAAAAACTAGCAGCATCTGTGTTTACTAATCATAGAGAAGGCTACGAGATTAGAAAGTTGGTCAAGGATGAAGATTTGGTAGCTATATGTGGCTTGAGCAATATTCAGGTGGATGGGGTGGTTCATGAGTTCATGGCCAGTGATATCACGAATAACAGAGCCGGAGATGTCTACGAGACATATTAGGAGGATTAGTAGATCAATAAAGCTGGTGAAGTCATCTGATGGTTAGACTTCTGTTAAGATTGTGAGATTCACAACACTCGAAAAAAACTTCTGTAGGAAATAAAATGTGCTACTGGAAAATTCTTTGAGCCAGTCTTTAGTCTTTACCAATCCTTTTAATGTAAACAAGAGTGCTGTGGCAGCCATAAGTAATCACATCAACAGGTTAAAATGGAAGTGAAGAAAAGAATAGTATTTGTGTGGGGTGGGGGAGGGGAGGGAATGGAGGGAGGAGCACTGAAAACCATTTTTATAATATTATTAGGAAACTATTTTCCAGGAAATGTTTTCACTTCTAATAAAAAAAACTGGAAAATAATTAATGATTTGAACTTGAAGCATTCCTAGAGGTATTTCCACCTCTTTTTTCACACTGCGGTATTAGTTCTTTGCAAAGAAAGGTGAATATTTTAATATGGAATGGCTTTTGCGATGATTTTCTTCTCTGTAAGTATGACTATATGAGATAGCAAAAAGAATACATCCATTAGATTATTGACCCTGAAAAATACATTGAAATACTATCAAAAGATCAGATAGTGGTACAAGTTCATTAGCTTCCTCTTTATCTCATCTGAGCTTCAATCAAAGCCGCTAAAAGGACGTCCCAGTTTCACCTTAAGCCTTCCAAAGAATCTGTTCAATCTGCCTCTTTATTTACAGAAGATCAAGTGATGTTGCATAACATAATTCATAGAAAACTGCAGCCATTATCACTGTAGCACTTCTTCCCTATGGTTAATAATCAGCAGCAATTTGGAACGTGGAAAAAGACTTCGTTTTTCGTTTTCAACCACCACTAGACCTGTTCAATTCTTCATTCACTGAAACCATACTTGGCCTACTGTCTGGATCCTCAAGGGTGCAACTTGTTGCAAGTTTAGTAAGCAAAGTTGCTTCACTTACAGAGAATGTTCCCTTAAGATTTGGGTCAATAAAATTTTCGAAGTTGCAAGATTCAGCTGCAAGTCGCATTGAGCAGTCAAGAAGTCCTTTACCAGATAGCACTTGAAGGATAATTACTCCAAATGCATATACATCACTCTTTTCTGTAAAGCGTCCTGTCGTAATGTATTCAGGAGCCATATATCCAAGTGCAGCACTGACCTTAAGCGCTGAATAAACGACATCATCAGCAAGTAGCTTTAGTAGACCACAGTCCAGTATTAGTGGAGTGAACTGTTGATCAAGGAGGACTTTCTCCACTGATATGTTGCGATGAACCATCGAAGGTTTGTTCGGTTCGGAGCTGTGCAGATATCCTAGACCTGGTAGAAAGATGCATAATGATATCAGTAAAACGAAAATATGTAGGAATTGAATAAAGGATTTAACTTATATGCACTGAATTGTAAAGACTTTTGCACTATCAGTGTAATATAAGACTAACAACAACAGTGTAATCCTCAGTTGGGTCTGGGGAAGGGAGTGGGCACCCAGACTTTACCCTACCTTATAAAGATAGAGAGACTATTTCCGATAGACGTTTGGCTCAGGACAAGAAGCCAATCATGCCATGGCTGCAAAACCATTGAGATACAGAAATCTCAATCACAGGCCATACCGGGTTGCCACGCCAAGATACGGGTCGGATCGCCTTTTTTCCCCAGGTAACTAGTTCCACTTATTATAGACAGTTCCTTGTAGTTATAGTGTAAGTGTTCCTTTTACATTGTCAATGTATAGAAGTTAACCTCTTACATAAGTATAAACACCAAGGTATTAACGAGAACATAAATATGTGGGCAAGTCTTCTGCGCCTCTCAACAACAATATAAACCTTAACTTGAAATCATTCACCATCATCCTATAGTACAGGTTTAATTAATTGGTGACCTCAGATATGCTAAAATTCAGCTCAATTATCTGTTGTCTGTTGTTTCTAGCATAAACAACTAAAACCTAAAATGCAGTGATATGAAGCACTTCAGTGGTAACAAACTGCCTGTGCAATGAAACTCCTAAGGGCTCGTATGGTTGCCGCGATTAGGCAATTTATACCACCATAATATTCCAAACTTAATATACTCTGAGAAATTTGTAGATAATTTTGAAGAAACGTTTGGAAACTGAACAAGATGCAACAATGAACAAGTGCAAAGAAAACCAACCTTTAGCAATCCCCTTGATGATTGAAACTCTTGTGGACCAATCAAGAACATGGCTGCTGTTTTCTTCAACATCAAGAAACTGAGAAAGGTTCCCTTTAGAAGCAAAATCATAGATTAAAAAGCACTCACCCCTTCCTTTTGAACAGCAGAAACCTCTTAACTTGACAAGATTTTCATGTTTCAGTGAGGTTAATAAGCTCAATCCTTCCATAAACTCAGTCTCCTCCGACTTACAACTCGTCACACTGATCATTTTCACAGCTACTATCGATCCATCTTTTAAAATTCCTTTATAAACCGCGGAGAAATTGCTCCTTCCCAATAGATTTACCTCAGTAAAATGCTGAGTTGCAGACTCAACTTCTTCCAAATTGAACTTAAATCCATGTAAGAACTCGTATCGCATGCTACCATAACCCTTTTCAGGAGTCATAGGGTCCCAATGATTTGAGTACTCAACAGTAAGTAACGGCGAGGGGCTTCTCTTATATATTTCCTTTGTCTGATCAGTACTAAGCCTATCATCAGATGCATCAGATGTATTTCCCACTCTTTGTTTAAACCTTCTACGCCTAAATATACCGAAAACTACAGCAACTATCAAAGTGACAGTGACTGTGATCACTGAAGCAACAATAATTACTTGAGGAAATCTTGATGATCTTGAACAGTGAGTTTGATTACAATGCAAGCGACTAACATTAGCCGTTTCTGGAACATCTTTAGGGACGCCGTTATTATTGGAATTAGGTTCGTTGGGATCAACTTGATTCACATTGACATTATCCCAGGCAGTGCAAACTCTCAATGAAGCAAATCCAGTACCACATAAACCAGGATTGCTTTCATAATTGAATTTTCCACTCAATCTCCTCAAAGCTTCAAAATAAGAAAAAATCAGAACACAATTAACAGACTATAACTTCAAAAATTAAGCCAAAAAAGGAAAATGTTAGATTATAAAATGGAAGGGAGCCTTGAAATAGCTAACAAAGTTGCTGCCATGTGACCAGGAGGTCACGGATTCGAGTCGTGGGAACAGACTCTTGGAAAGACGGTAAGGCTGCGTACAATAGACCATTATGGTTCGGTCCTCGAACCTCGCGCATATCTAGAGCTTAGTGCACCGGGTAGATTATAAAATGGCAAGCTCAAGTAGGGAACTAACCTGGAGGAACAACTCCAGTGAGGGTGTTGTTTTGTATTTCTAGAACTTCCAATTGAGGAGCAGTTGCTAATTTTGATGGAATTGGACCAGATAACTGATTGAATCCCAAATATAACCTTTTCAGCATCCCTTGGATTCCTAAATTTGATGGAATTTCACCTGTTAACATGTTATGTTCCAATGCAAGGACAATTAATTTTTTCAAGAACCCAATCTCTGTTGGTATGCTCCCTTTCAACTGGTTACAACTCAAGACCAGTGCTGTGGATCCACAAAATGCAACAAATCATATCAGAACAGACATCATTGTTAGAGTAGCAATTCCTTTTTTTTAATTTCCAAAATTAAGATCTTTAGATGTCAGCTCATTTTTGGAAAACAAAAATTCAGTATTCTGTACAAGACCAAAAATACAATTAGCAAGAAAAAGTAAAGACTTAAAAAATCTGAGGGGATGTAACAGTGGCGGAACTAGAAATTCTAATAAGGGATTCAAAATATGAAAGGAAGAAATTCTTGGAATAATTCGAACCTGCAACCTTAAGCAATTTTCGAATCACCTTTATTACTGTAATTAAAACTTCCCTTATGTCAAGAGAATTCAACAATTTATATACATACATTTAGCTAAACTTTTACCAAATTACATAAAATTTTACAGTAATATTTAGCTATACATACATAAAACTTCCCTTGTGTATAGTATTATTTTACAGTTATTACCGAAAAAAAGCTAAACTTTTATCAAATTAGCAAAAACAAAAAGCTGCATAGATATCTAATTTGCAACTCATCTTCTGTGTTGCTTAATTCATTTAGCTCCAGTTGGTCATAAAATTTGAGAGCTTTTTTTCAATCTTTCTTTTCAAATATCTATTTGTTATGGATTTTAACCATTTTTTGGTAGACTTTGAAAACAAAATCTTCAAATCCTAAAAAAACAACTCTAGAGTAGTTTTTGAAGTTTTCTACCTACAAAACTTCAAATTCTTATCAAGTAAAATGTATGTCCAAACGTATCTTCAACTATCAAAAACTATTTTTCATCTCGATCATCAAAAACTCATTTTTTTTTTTCAAGTTTCAACTAAATCTATGTCCAAACGCTAGTTTAGACTCCGCAATCAGCACAACACACACAAGGACGACAACAACAACATCAAAAAACCAACCAATTTTCCTCAAAATTAATTCCTACAAATCCCAACAATTTGAACAGAAGGATATTCAATTAAAATAGCTACAAACCTTGTAAACTCGCCATTCTTCCAATTTCAGGTGGTATAGTACCAGAAAGATTGTTGTCATTAAGGTAAAGATCAGTCAACTCAGTCAAATTCCCAAGTTCCTTTGGTATTTCCCCAGATAACAAATTATAATGCAAGTAAAGACCAGATAAACACTTCAATTCCGCCATTGCTGGTGACAATTTACCAGTAAGTCCTTTGCCTTGCAATGAAATATTTGCTATTTTATGATGTTCATTACAAAACACACCAAGAAAAGAACCACTACATGGATCACCATTACTTGTCCATGAAAAAAGTTTCTTGTTTTCTGAGTCTAAAGTAGACTTTATTTCCATTAAAGCTCTTACTTCTGCATTTCCATTAGTAGGTTTTATCGTACAAGAAAATGCAAGAAACAGAGGAAACAAAGTTAAGAGGAAATAATTAGCACCCATTTTGCTGAATTTTGTGATTTTCCAGAATAAGAGAAAAGTTGAGGTTTTTAAGAGGTTTTTGTTGTACTACTAATGAGCTTTTGCATTGGGATTGAAATGGAGTTGAGCTTGGTGCTTCACAGTAGAGAGAGAGAAGAAGAAGAAGAAGAAGTAAATTGGTGTGAAATGTCAAAGGAGAAAAGAGAGTTATTTGTTAGATTTACATACTAATGTAGAGACGACTTTTGAGCGTAATGTCTGACACATGCATGCACATTCCTAGATATACTCTTTATTAACTTAAATCCATAAAGTTGTTACGAACCTTGTACCTTCTTTTGTTTACTATCTAGAATTAGGAATCATTAGTCACTAATTCAAATTTGTATCCATAAGGATCATTTAAGGAATTAAGAACGGTTTCTTATACAGGCGGACCCAGAATTTGAAAGTAGTCGGGAGCACTATTGTTGAATGAAAATTTGAGCAATGCTGGAGTGGGAATTGAAGCAATACACTAAAGTCAAATTGTGCCCCCAAAGGCCAAATCCGCCAATACATATGCCGAAACTTTAAATCTTAGGGTGTCATTATATACATGTTATTTAAGATATATACACAAATATATATATATATATATATAATTTTTTTTGAAGTTATCGGAGGTTGGTGACCCTCCTATCCTAAGGGTAGGTTCGCCTATGATTCCCTATCATAACTCTTTTTTCATTTTTGAAACCGAAATTCGAAATCTCTAATTAAAGGTAAAGTGAATTCATCCATTTAACCATGCCACTATATTCGTCCATCGTATGAACCAAGTTCTTTTTTGGTTCTTTTAATATCACTTTAAGATAAAAAGGAAATTGTCGTGTTTAAATTTTATTTAACAACTAATTATCCTTATAGTATAATTTATTCTGATAAGTTAGATAAATGTTTGGTTGAAAAACAAAGAGATAAAGAAAAGAATTTTTTACAAATTTTCAGAACGAAGAATGTAGTAATTTGTTAAATCAGAATTATTGACGTTCCTCAAACTTTTAAAAAAAAAATTTACTTTCAATTCCCCCCCCCCCCCCCCGGACCGCGTTTCTCTTTTTCCAATTCAAATTTGTATTAAATGTGAACATGTAATCAGTTTCCGGCCGTACAAAAGATGTATTCAATTCTGCAATATTTACACCATATATATAGTATAATAGTATTTAATTTCCTGTGAAGACAAAAGCTGTTATTGCCAGATAGTCTACGAAAGAATCAGTCTTCACGTATAATGTCTCACCCCAAATGGAGTTTAAATATACAAATGCATATATATTAAAGAGCATGCATGTGATTTCTCAGATTGAGATTTAGCTAAACGCGGATTTAATTTAATATATTAAGTCCATGCACGCTAATTGCACTATGTTTAGTCTCGAAGAAACCTTTAACCAAGCAATTTAACTATTATTGGCTTAATGTAGTAAATCTTAAACGTAAACACGGTAGGTTGTCACCACTTGAAAATTAATGCAAAGTGAACATTAATTTCAAATAGAAAAAGAAGCCTTAGAACCCTAAAGGCAAGTTTTGAATTTCATGGGATCGACCTCAAGGTATATGAATTTGGATTTAATATTTTCTGAAATTTTAGTGATTTCACCTATATAATTAAATATAGTATCAAAAATACTGGGTTCAATTGAACCCGCAACACAAACTCTGCATCCAGCATTGTAAAACCCCCCACCGCTTTAGACTCAAAACTGTGCGCAAGCTGAATTGTAACAAAATTTTGCGCACAACTTTTTTCACTATTCTTTTGTGAAAATAATACAGATATTATGTACATTTATTTGAACCGTGCGTAACTAACTCGTCACCAAAAATATGAATGAGCCAAGTAATGGGGACACTAAGAAATATAAATGCAGTGTGCTATTTCTGGGGCCAATTTTTGAATCATATCCGAGAAGTTAATGGGTTGATGCTGAAATATCGGTCCTTTTTCCACTATAATTCTAACGCTCCTTTTTCATTTTCAGCTCTCTCATTTATGTTTCCTTATTAATGAACCTATACATCCCATTCAATGATTCAAATTTTGAAAAATTCTCAGCTTCAACCCTCCTCCACATCTTCCCAAAATAAAGAGGCACTATTTTACAGGTAGTGGACTTTCAATGATTAAAAATGGTAATGTTTGAATTACTACTATATCCAATGTTTTAAGGACCGATTTTTTCGAATTAATTTTAAAAATATTTCTTTATCAAATTAACTTTTGGATATTTCCTTCCATCGTCACTAATATCAAATGCAGGTCAAATAATGTGTTAGTTAATTAAACTTTATATTCAGTGAAACACCATTATACAAAATGCATAGAGTTGTTATTTTGAAAAAAAATCGAAATATACAATTAAAAAGGGGAAGAAATATACCAAAAATTCCTGAAATTGAGGCCATATTCAACATTGAGAAGTGAGATGTAAGTCTTAGCTGAAGTCCAAGTTAGATACCTAATTTTGACTTTAAACAGTTCTGTCAACAAGTAGGGTTGACTCCTTGAGCCCCTCTAGCTTCTAGACAGTATACTTCAACGAGTATTTAAGTTTTAAAATTAAGGATTGATGACACAAATATTTAAAAAAATTCAATTTACGGACAGCATGTTTTGGTAGTTTCTTTCATTTGTTTGTGTTTTAAAATAAAATAAAGTATTTTTGTCGGAAGAGTTGATTGATTCTCGCCAGACATATCTTATTCAATATGAAAATCATTTTCTTAACTTTGGATACTCTATGCTATATCCTTTTCTCTTTTTCTTATGAAGATAAAGATATATATATATATATATATTAAATATTAAAAGTACGAAGGCCCGTAACGAAATATCGTTCGTCTTTTTTATCATTTAAAATAGATTTCATGTTGAACAAAATTGTAATTTAAAGTATGTTCCTAATATTTAGTATTTTGAATCAACTAAAATTTAGGTTATAAAATATTTTCTTAAGTAAAAGATCCTACAATATTTAAGACATAAAATCAATCAAAATTTTAATTTATATAGATTCATTTCTTATTTGGTCTATCTAGCGTAACCATAATATGTTTTATGGTACTTTTACCCAATCCTAATATTTAGGAGTTTTTCATGTTACTTTTCCTTATTTATTTTCTTTGAAAAATGAACCTTAATACTATTTATCCTAAAGGAATCGAAATAATACTTAATTAAAACTCGAATGCATTTTGAATGAATTACATAATTAAATTTATGTTAAGATAGTATTGAAACATTTACGTTAAAATAATATCAAACAAACAAAAATATTTTATTTGTTTTGAATTTTTTGAAAAGGTGGTAATAAATTGTGCATAATGTCTCTTAATTTGCTTCAGCTGCAAGATTAACTTTTCTACATAAATGTCAATTAAAGATTTATTTGACGTGAGCTACATTAACCTAGGGTATAGGAATAACTTTTTGTAATGATTTTCTTAAAAATGAAGTTGCTAATATTAATTAAGAAAAAGAGGGTAATATTAGAGAGGTCAAATTGGTCAAACTATAATTCTTTTTGCATTAGTGATAAATAGTTTAAAACAATAGTTATAAATTTATAAAACGAGTTGGAGGGAAGCATAATCGCAAACCATAAGGAGAGTTAGTGTTATGGAGCCAATTATAAAAAAGTTTCCACTTTGTTTTATTCTATATATGTTATCAATATTGGCGATCCTCACATTAAAGATTTATAAAACTATGTAGACTTACAACATTCAAGAATAATTTCAAAGTTGTTTCCTCGTAGTGAACTGTAAAGATTACAAATAAGTAATATGTTGTCACAAGCAGAATGAGTACAAATCAATATTGTACCGCTTTCTCTAATCTTTGAGAACAATATAAAACTCATACAAAATAATTATTAAGACAACCAATGATTTTAGCGGGACGTTATTTATTTCTTGATTGAATTAGCTAATCGATAGGATTAACACTCATTAATTTTAAGAACTTCTATTTTTTTTTAATTTTATTTTATAACATAAACATATTGTTTAATAAGTTTATGCATGTAATTTCCTAAACTTTTATACTCATTGATATGGGTACACGCGCAACGCGCGTACTATAAACTAGTATATATAAAATAAGGTTGGAATCAGAAGTTATCGGGTGTTTACAACAATCAAATAAATATATAACACATGTGTTTGCAAATATGATTTTACTAAACTATAATTAATTAATGCACATTCTAAATCTTAATTTCATACCATCTAATACGGATAAGTTTTTAGCGTATTAATGGACAGACAAAATTGAATCAGCCTTTACATTTTAGTTGATCTTTCTATCAACCGAGAAAAGTAACTCTAGAAACTTTAGTTGTCCTTTTTGTATTTTTGCCAAAAGTATGCTAAAAGTTGGCAGTCACAAGAAAGAAGAAGAGTGGGCTAAATAAATAAATAAATAAATGTGACATTGAGCCCCTGATTTTGACATTTTGCTAATTCTACCTTTCAAGTTTATAAAATTGCCATTGCTTTTGAGCGTTCAATCGTAGTTCTAAAAATTGAAACAAGAAATAATATGTAGTTAGTAATACTCGAGATTCATTGTCAAGATCAAGAAATTAGTCCTTAACCACTTTAACTTATGAACTTAGCAGCTAATTTAATATTTTATTTTACAGGTAAATACACACTGTATATTTGTGTTGTCACGTATATAAGTTGTTTAACTGGTATATAAAAAATAGTCAAAATAGTAACCTAATTCGTTAAATTACAACTACTAGATGCAAATTTTCAATTATTTCTCAAGAAATTCTTATTTAAAAAAAAAAGATATCGAGAAAAATCATCATTATGATGTTAAGATTTGAAATATCCATAAAATTTAATCTACAAAAGCTCTAAGGCTGGAAAGTGGAAATTAAGAATCTCAATAATTTCAAATTCTAAATACTATTTTTCAACATAATTTCAACTAATACTATCGTAACTTTTATGCCCAAACACTTACTAAGAATCTCGAGAATTAAGGCTCTTTTATATTTTAAAAACAAAAGGTAAAAGGTAAAAGCAAAAAAAAAAGGCCTTACTCTTTTTTTCTTTTTACCAAAGGAATTATCATGTTTCACTTTTCTTTTTTCCTTTATCATTTATTTTTCACTTTAAATGGAATACAAAAAAAAAAAAAAACTCGATGATGAAGATATAGAAAGTAGATTTACCAACTTGGTTAGGAAGAGACATAATATTCAAAAATATCACTGTCAATTGGTCCATTAAAGGGTTCCATTACAACCACTAACTAGCAATAACATTTACATCTTCCTAATCTCTTAAAAAGTTTTGAAAATAATTAAAACAGACATATATTATACATTAATGGGGAGAAAAGTAAAAAGTCGACTTTAGCCATAGTCATCATGAATATTAAAAAATGACATTATTAATGTTTCTAAAATCTTCCCTCCACCATTCACGACTTGATTGAGATATAAAGATATAGAAAAAGAAGGGTAGGGGTGTTAATTAGGTCATGGAATTGGTTTTGAAAATTGACTACAAGTTTGAAAATTCAATACTAGTTTGGAATTTAATTATGCAAGCAGCAGAAGTACATACGTGGACTAATCGTGCAACTACCCCTTTTTTTTTTTTTTTTTTACGATATGTTGTTTTAAACGTTCTTCGCTCCGTTTACTTTTACTCGTCAGGTATACTAATAATAGATTTTTATTTTTACTTGACACTTTACGCATATCAAGAGAAGACAATTTTTTTTTCCTGTTATACCCACAGTATTTATTACTCATTTCAAATCATTTTCTCGAATCCAATAAAATATGCATCAATTAATATAGGTATCATGATAAATTATGCACTTCATTTATTATTTCTTAAGGGGCGTGAAAGTCAAAACGTGTCAAGTAAAAGTGAAGGGAGAGAGTACAACTTAACTAATCAAGTATCAAGATCGACGACCTAACAGGCAATAGAGTGGATGAAAATCATAGGAAACTAATCATAGGAAATCATAGGCAATAGACGTATATTGGGAAGAGATAGCATGTACCAAATGAAATGATCTAGTTGCGCGCAAACTAATCTGAATACCATCGTCTATGCAATTTAAAAGAAAAAAACAATGTTCTTTTTCTGGCATAAACCAATTTGTCTCAAATTTCAAATCTCTTGTTGTCATTTAAGATGGTTAAGACGTTTTGTATGATGTGCTATAGACCTAAAATGAGGTAGTTCTGATAAGATGGTATTGTTGTACAGTCTGTATATTCTCTACTTTTATCCTTATAGTTGTATATGAATAGTCTTTACAATTACACAAATTCCACCAATATTAGGTAAATATGGTGCAACCAATGAATATTATTGACTAGAGATATTAATCGGCGATGACACTTGTCTTGAGTCAGTACCAAAATTCCAAAACCCATTCATGTTAATTTGTGGTATTAGTCAATCCCACAAAATATATTTTAAAGCATTTTAAGCATGATGTTTAAAATATATTTAAAGTTTATATGTATTTAAAGATTAGCCAATTTTGCTCAAACATCATGACACGACATCTTAGAGTTTGAACCTCAAAGTTCAAACTTCAGGATACCGTGTCTTAAAGTTCAAAAATTATGTCGAGGAATTCGAATCTTATATCCTGAATTTTAAATTATTAGTTCAGAAATTGAGGACACTTATCCTAAATTTCAAATTAGCATCTCAATAATTCTGGACACAAGTCCTGAATTTCCAAATTCAGAATACTTAGTTCTCAAGTTTAAATGAATTGGTTAATCTTAATACACATATTTTAAATAACGAACTTAAAAGTAGTTATTGCTGCACCTCACGCGCTGTACCGACTAATTTGAATTCGTATAGCATAATATCTCTCTTGAAGTTCAGATTTAGATTGTAGATCTAAAGATTGAGTTCCTGCCTGATTTGGATTCTACTTTTGCCTTCCACTGCCTCTCACACTAAACTAAGAAGATATGGCTGACATATTTTACATAACTTTTTAAAAGGCAAATAAGCAGTCACTTCATTTCATAGTGATCTTTTTTCACCTTTACCCCCAGAAGCTTTTTTTTCACCTTTCAACTTGAATTTTAATGCAATAACCTCTTAAAGTTTTTGCTTTGTCCCTTACATATGATTAGAATTTTGGGCGTACCATTGAAAGTAAGATCTCCTTTTTGCAAAGAATTTTTGCATCTGGGGGAACACAAGGGTACGAAAACACTGTTCTCGCCCTCATTCTTCTGCCATACTAGAAATTTCTCCTATTAAGTAGGACAACTCATATTGTCCCCACAAAGTTAAAGACTTTTATTCATAGATGGCAGTCTAACGAGGAATGACTATGCTGAGAGTTTTTGAACTTTGCAATATATGATTTCGCTGGCATTTGGACACAAATTTGATTGAAATTCGAAAAAGAAGTTTTTTTTTTTTGATTGCTAAAAAGAGAATTTATTATTAAGCAGGAAATTAAGAAGTGTCATTACAGCACGGAACTGATCTTAACGATACAATCCCTAATAAGTCTTTGCAGAAAGCAGAGAAAGCAAATAAAAGTGATTCACTCCAAAAATAGTCTTCATACTCAGCGTTAGTAAGTAAGTTCCAGTTGCTCCCATACTGTGCCAGTGTGTGCGCCACTTGGTTTACTTCACGGTAGACATGCCTAACATCCGGCTAACCCAGTTAAAAATTGAAATTGTGCTTGGACATGCATTTTATTTGAATTTGTGAGTGTTAAGAAAGAAAAAAATCACCCAAAAACTGCCCTAAACTAGTTTTTGGGAACTTGAAAATTTTTGAAATTTTTTTCCCCAAAACATGATCATATTTCGTAACCAAACAATGTTTTCAAACTTTTTTTGAGAAAATGAAAGACAAATCTATGGCCAAACGGGAGCGAAAACTGAGTTTGGAAACTGAAGTGCTAACTATTTCATCTATAGATCCAACCTTCCTTGTAGTGCAACTGCTGTATAGGGTATGAATGTAAATTTTAATAATAGAAGCATTATCAGAATCTAACATTCTGGAGCTCAAAAGATTTGAAACTGCAACATGATATATTCATCTCACTCAGAATGATTTTCCAGCACAATCTTGAGTCTTCAATTTGCATACTCTCTTTGCAATGACACATTTCAAACCCATAATATACAAAGTAAAAATGAAAAAATGAAAAAAAAAATCTCACACAAAGTGTCTACATTGCAGCTACATTTCCGGTTAATGTACAGTTCCCCAAATAAAAGGGCAGCAAATTAAGAATTAAAAACTCACACGCGATGTTTAGAAGAGCTCCTGAGACTAGTAACTTCTGCTTGTCACCGAAAAATGCATGAGCTCCTGAGACTAGTAACTTCTGCTTGTCACCGAAAAATGCATCCGGTAAAGGAGGTGTGGCAGATTCATCACTGCCTTCGGAGAGTTTGGCCATTTTAAGAAGTTGGTTGCCTAAATCATGAGAACCAGTAGCTTCTGGAGCCAAGGGGGGCTCTGCAGTTTCTGCGGTAGAAGGAGCTTCTGAGTCCCTTTTATCACTTTCTGATGAATCATCAGCATCTTCTCTTCCATTATTTGGCTCATTGGAACTTCCACCACTGCCATCCTTCGGAACACTAGGGATCACATCAGGTTGAGCTTCAACACCAACACGTCTCAGGTGTAGCTGTTGAATAGAAAATACAACCAAGTGCTTAGTTGCAACATATTGTTCTTTTCATAAATTACTCGATAAACACTTCACAGATTGGTAGACCTAAATACTTAAATTCTGAACCGAAAAAAGAAGAAAGAAGAAATAAACATGATGCTCAGATGAACAAGCGACAAGTAGTAGTTTATACCTGAAGATGAAGATTCACTTCATCAGGCCTTGAAAGAAATGGAAAATCACCACCACTCTTCAAGTATGCCTGTCTCGCACCAGGGTACCTTTCGACCACTTGATCTTTGAGTGATTGAGGGGTTGCGCAATAGTCATTTGTCTTCACACAGCAGAAATTACGATGCAACAGGAATCCATCAGATGCTTTCTACTTTACTGAATCTAGTAAGAAAGAAACTAGCAACATTGCAAAAGGGCAATAATATCAATCAATCAACTACGCCTCAATCACAAACTTGTTGGAGTTGGTAATAAGAATCCTCTACATTCTGCTCTATTCGAACCCATTTCATTCCAATACTAAATAATTTTCTTTTTAAGTCAAGTTAGACGGTTTCTAGGACGGCCATGAGCTACATTAGTACGGTGACATCTTTGTTTGGACGAAACATATCAATCAAACAATTAATTACAGCTAAATTCCAACTCACAAGCGCTCTCATGCATGATTTCTCTATATCCATTCTACTCAATTCAGGTCCATTTCCCTTGGCGTTAGGAGTTGCATTCACTCTCACACTTATCCATACACGATAGCTAGTATAATCCCACAGTTAACTTTTACGTGCAAAAGAACTCGGAAGAGTGGTAATCTGCTCATTAGTAAATGCTGAAATTATGCGGTGAGGCCTTGGATCAAATATTCCTATCCCACTAGGTGAGGAAGAAGTAACTGGTCCTTTCCTTCCAACAGTGAGAAACGTCAACTAGCAAGGAAAGATTAAAAGCAATAGTGTATGGGGAATTCCTTGATATCTAGCAAGTAGTTGGTTTCCTAATTTTTATGACTAGTAAAAAGGTGAAAGACCAAAATCTCTTCACCAAGAGCTACAGACTATAACTAGTCTAGGTTAAAGTTTATATTCATGCAGCCTGTTTCCAAGCAAAAAATGATGATCATGGTTATTATGACTTCTGGAATAAGCACATCTCAGAGAAAGAAAAGATTCATGAGGAATCATGAGAGCAACAGAATGCAGGAGTGTCCTGTTAACTTGAAGGATTGATGTCCTAAAATTCCAGAGAGGAAAAGATGTAAAGAAACACTTGATGTGCCGACGGCATGATGTATTAAAAATTATCTTTCTGTCACCCCATAGTACCAAAAACGAGAAAGTTGGGGCATGTTGACTCACGCACGCATATACAGATATTCAACAAACAATATAGCTTTGCAGATTATAGACATACATCCATTATAGTGATGGAAGAATCTGGAAGAAGAAGGGGTCCAACTGATGAAGCATCAGCTGTCAATGTCAATCTCGATGCCAAGTCGTCTCTTGAGAGTGTCTCAACCTGCATCAAAAGTTTCATGAGTTTATGGGAAAAATGAGTCAACTTTTTCTATAAGCAAATAGTTGTGGTATCAAGAAAGAACAAAAATCAAGGAGAGTATGTGATGGTAATTTATTATTTGGACAACTGAAAGAAAATGGACAATTAGGGTCAACAAAGTTAGAGGACTATCAAAAAGGAAAAAATCAAAAACCAACCACTTTGACAGGGTAAGAATGAAGCATACAACAACAAGAAGGTATCAGCAACAACTGGTTTTATTACAGAGCAGCTCAATATCTTCATGTCGATCTATTATACACATCTGCATCTACTATTGGGTAGAACTTATAACTGTCTTAGCTCTTCCACATCTTTTGTTTCATTTCTTTTGGAACAATCATAGCGACTTTTTTGATCATGGATCTACTACCAGAAATTCAATGTGCAATCCTGAATAATCTCATTGTTCAATTATTCATCCATTTCATTTTACCAAGTTCAATGTTACCGAATTAGTCAACATTTATCGAAAGATATATGAGTAGCACTTTAAAATATTATCATCAAGTGTCTCATGGTGCAATAGTAGCATATTAAAACATCTCATGTTCTACATTTTGGGCAGCTTGAAGCTAAAAATCCAGATTCCAGAGAAACAACGAAAGCAAGAATGCTATGAACCAGATTAACTTAAAACGTAGGGAAAATGACACCAATCTGACAGGAGGTAAAAGATAATCTGCATCCAATTTTATCCAATTGAGATTCTGTACTTAAAAAAAGAGGGACAAAAAAATTTTGGGAAAAAGAGAAGGTTAAGTATGTTAGAACTGTCTCAAAATTGTTTAACATGATTCTAGAGCTTCTTCTGAGAATGTTTGACAAAAGAGAGGAGAAAAAGGCACAAAAATGAATACTATACACGTGCAATGAACAGAACATGCATAAAAAGTCACTACACTTCCTTTGGGGAAAAAGGCCAACTCGGAAGCAGCAAAAGAAATATGCTGAGCCAAGTTCAGTAGACTGCTAATGGCTACTTTCTGAAAACAGGAAATTTCCAAAGAATTTGTGGTAAGAGCGACACAAAATGACTGTAATATAACAAAAGGCTGAACTTAAGCATTACCTGGGAAACAACAAAATCTACAGAGTCTGCAATAAAGGGTTCCTGGGGACTATCACGAATTCCAGATAACACGTGCCGCTTCAGTATAAAAGAAGGAGCCCAACCAACACTGCAATAAGAAACCAACAATAGAAGAAAAATACCTTTTAGAATATGACGAACTATGTAGTTAAAATCATAAAAACATTGAGATGCAAGAACAATGATGTGGTACATATACACAAAGATATTAGATCACCTATCGCTTAGTTAAATATAAGCAGAAGATGTAAAGTATCAATGCTAATCAGTCATATTTAACTTATAACAGCAATTTAGTAGCTCTTATGATATGCAAAAACAATAAAAAGAAAACTTACATGGGAGCCCATGGCATTGCAGCTGAGAAACTAGTGGTCTCCACAAATGTGTTCGAAAGTACCAAGGACCTAACACGCCGGGGACGATGCTGAGCAAAAAGTTGTGCTAAGAATCCCCCAAGAGCTGTTCCATAGAGATGAATCTGTAGTGAAAAAAGTTTAATACATCAGTTACTCCCTTTATCATGAACAAACCTTAACTCTCTTTTTATTCTGAACATTCAAAATGCATGATTTAACAATACAATCAAACCACTATCAAACAAGTGACAGGTCAAGAAAACTTATAGATGTATCTTTACATGCACTTGTTTGCATACTCTTATCTAAACACACACACAAATAAAGAAAATTAACAAGTTGCATCTTGCTAATTCTAAGTTGCTTATCTCCTGGATAAATAAGACAGGTCAGATTGCACACATTACAAGTTCAGGCTTAAGCTGTAGCCATAAAGTAAGCTACTGAGATGGAAAGAAAACATACGTGGTGAACATCAATAGCATCTAGAAACTTCTCAAATGCTTGAATCCACTCGTGGTTGTTCCATGCGCGTGGAATATCAACAGAAATTACACGGTAGCCCTGAGAAGGTAAAAACCAGAAAACGTTAGCTTCCTTCAATTGAATTTGAGAGTTGTCTTGTAGAAAAACTTGCTGGGAGCTACATATCGTGGAAAAAGAGATATCCATATAGATTGTAAGATGCAAAGAGAACCTTTTATCCCCTGCATATGCAAATTATCTCTAGTTTAAATCCTGAAAAATATGTTGCAAAAGATTCTGACATCACTTGGAAAATGGTAAATTTTATTTCGGTTTATGAGGTTGTTAGTCATCACTCGACATGATACTAAGCCATGTAGTAAAGAGGGAAAGCCAATGGCGTGAGCATTATCTATTTTCCAAGATTCAGCGCAGGAATGTGTTTTCTTGAAACTTAGCTTGACAAGGAAATCATTAAAGGAAGTGCAACTTCTGCTACAATTCATAAATTGCAATAGTTATCACTACTATAGGGACATATTTCCCTATTTGTATCAAAGACCGTTTCCAAGTAACATGCTATGGAAGATACTACAAAGTTTCTTAGATTATCGCTTCTACCTATAGAAGTAATAAAGCCCATAATATATTAATGAGAACTATGTTGCTAAAATTTTAATATTGACGAAAGAGGTTTTAGGAATCGCCGAATTGCTTGTTACATAGCCTTTTATCTATCGACTAAAATCTGACATCTATAAGATAAATGGAAAAAATGCCACGGCAAAACTAACCAATATTTTACATGTTCAATTTTATTTTGCAGTTGCATTCGGTCAATTCCATGTCACTTTGAGCTGCAATTTGTTTTCTAGATAAGATAATCTCTGATGACAGGTTGAGAAACTGCCTAAAGTAATCTCAAAGTGATCAATTTGGTCTCCGGATATGATAATCTAATGGCTGGTTAAGAAAGTCAATAACGTAATCTCAAAGAGATCGATGTTTACTCTTGGTGTGTGTGTGTGGGGGGGGGGGGGGGACCGACTCATGCTCAAGTGATACGCTTCTAGTGATAATCCTAATCACTAGATATCAATAGTCTATTCCTTCCATCTGCTTAGTGGTAGTTTTGAAGAAGTTTTAGTTGCACTTTTGTCATAAAATTTAGGCACTACCAAAGTGCATGTTTTGTTCTAACGCAGTTCTAGTCGTTTGGCAACTTATTGATGCCTATAAGAAATTCTGGAAGTTTCCATAGTTCTTTCTCAAAGAAATCGTAAGGTATGCAAGTTTAAGCGATTACGTGATCCTTTATATTCATATATATATTTATGAGTAGCTGAAGTGATCACAGTCACAAATATGACCCATTATTCACTGTCGTTATCACTCTCAAAGCAGATACACAAACATTTAGCAATAACTAGACAAAACAAGCAGAAGAATCAGGAGTTTGCCTCCTTACCTTCATAGATAATGACATGATTTGTTTGTAATATACATCAGCAGTTCCAGCTATGCCAGGGAGGCAAATAAGTGGAGGAACTACTTTAGGACCAAAATCATAATATCTCCACTGTTTTGACCCAATCTGCACAACAGATTGGAGTGTTAAGAATATTCGAACATTCAACGAAAAGAAGTGTCCTTTTATGCTTCTCAATAGCCTAACTAGAGAATGTCAGACACCAAAATAGCTGTATTTGTTTGTGAATGAAATTAACATTCAAAATTAGATGTCATTGGTCACTTAGGAACATAGTATCATATCTTCACTCATTTAAAGAACAATCAAAGTCAAATGCATAGAATTGAACACAAGCTTTATATTAATTGCAAGGGCGGGAAAGAATTTAAAACCATATTTAAAGTCAAATGAGTAGAATTGAACACAAGCTTTATATTAATTGCAAGGACCAGAAGAATTTAAGATCAAAATCAAAGCCAAGATCAACAACAACCTCAAGGAAGTAGCCCTCTTCTTCATAAGAAAAGAAAGTAGACATTCCAATTAACCAAATTATCTATATGTAAGCAAAAAATGAGTAGAATGCAGTTCAAGACCCAAAATTTAGGAAAAAAGATCTTAATACAAACACAGACGTCCATTTCCTCATTCCATTGTAATTAGTACGAGAAGTTCTTCAGCTCTCACGGAAAAAAATCCACTAACAATATTCACACACAAACTAATCAGACCAACAACAAGGCAACGAGATTTGCAGTTGAAAAGTGCAAATTCTATTGAGAGGAACTAAATGCGATTCGTTTAATATATTTGAAAAAGGAACTTGATAAAGGTAGCACTACAATCACCACAATATTAATTCAGGGCAAAATTGCTTTAGAGTTAAAAATGATAACTTTAAGCAACTTAAAAGAACTTGCTGGACTTACATTGAGGAGCAAAAGCTCAGTCTTTTTCATCACTCACAAAAAACACACTTCGTAATTTCTACAAAGATCACATACCATACTCATAAACATATGATACTCATTGGCCTCCTCAGTGGCGGAGCCACATGCACTTAAGGGGAGTCAAACCGACGCCCGTTTGTTGGAATTAAATAACATTTTAGTTAGGTAATTTTTTATAAAATTTATATATACTATGTATTGACACCCCTTCACTTCTTGGTGAGTTTATTTCTTTATATTTTGATTCCCTTGATGAAAATACTGGCTACGCCACTCGGCCACCTAACAGTCATAACAGATCACAAGCAAACTCAGAGGTCCCAATTTACAAAACTTCAATAAAATAACAAAAATTATGGGTAAATCACAACATGATCAGATATTCAGATTCATTGAAATCCAAGAAAACTATAAAAATGCAATCAAATAGAATAAAAGATGCAGACCCATTTGAGAGAATCAGCAGGGAATAGAATTTAAAAAACCCAAATAAGAAAAAAAAGCCAAGAAATTGATGGATAGAGTAAAAGTGGGAACTTTACAGGGATCTTGTGAAGGGGAACTTGAGACTTAAAGTAGATGTAATCACCAGGCGCCGAAAAGACGCCTCCTTTCATAGCTCTGAATAATATTCACCTCGGCTCGTTGACTGCAGCATATACTCATCAATCAAAGCTATAAAATTTGTTCAATGGAAAATCTCCATCTTCTTCCCCCGGCGTGGGTTTTTGGGGTCTATTGAATTTCTTCCCAAAATCAGACATGGACGTACAATGAGCTGTGTGTTTAGGTAATGGGATTAACATCCCACGATATGAAAGAGCACCCACGTGGACGGGTCCCACTCACAGTCTCATGATTGGTTCAACCTTGTGTTAACACACATTCCCTAAGGTAAATTTTTTGGGTTTTGACGCCCTTAACCACGAAACAAAATTATTTATCTTATCTATCCCTTTTTCTACTCATAAACTAATTATATTTTCTACCCATAATAGTTTTTATAGGGATTTTTCTTTATTCTCCAATTTTCTTTTTATTTCTATGCTCCTTTTCTTCTTCTTTTTTTCCTTTTCTCCTTTTTTTTTCTCGTTTTCTTCTTATTTTTTTCTTTTTCCCTTTTCTAACTTCATTTAACTTCTTTCTTTTATTCTTTTTCTCTTCATAATCTAATTTCATTTACCGTTTTCACTATTTTTTATTATTCTTTTTTATACAATAAGAAAAAATAATTGATATAGTAAATATTTGTTCACTTTTTTTAATATAACTAGTACAATATACCTTCTTTTTTTTTCTTTCTCACTTATTAAATTCAATTAATAAACTAAAATAATATTAGTTGTCACTTGATCTAATTCACTGAATATCACATTGATTGTTGCTGAGCACCATAAATTACATAATCAAATTCTAAGAATCAACACGTGATTGTCATGCAAACTTTAATCTATTTGTCTATAAATATCAGTACGCACTCTACCATTAGCAGTAATACAACCAGTTATAGAGCAAGAAAACATAATCTACGGCAACCAAATCTCCATATATACTAGTTAGAATAAAAATGACAATAAAATATTAAAAAATGCAACAAAAGTATAAGTAGCAAAAAAAAACTTTTAGTACCATGTGATACCAATGGTATATATGTATACCAATAGAGCACTTGATTTCTCTAGAATATTGCTACAACTATCTGTGACTATACTATTGTACCAAAACATTAAAGGACGCAATAAAAGTATGAGAAAATTACATACTCGTATTGCAAGCTAAATATTCGCAAAACAACTTGCTCATTTTGTATACTAAGAGGGTATATAGCTGTATAGAGTTGTTCCAACAATTGCCTATAACTATAAATAATTTCATAATAGAATTCACTTAAGATGCAGCTAATAAACCAAAACAATGTTCAACTACCATATGATACTAATATGGCATATAACTATACCAACATGGTATACAGTTTTACTAGTTAATTCCCAACAACTATATGACTATACTACCATTACATAATACACATGCATAAAGAGAAAAATAAAAAAATAGTGTACCACATATTAATATAATAAAGTATTTCAAGATATTGTACTATATTACTATTATTAAAAGAAAATCAAATATTGTACCAATTACATGCAGCTAATACAACCAAAAATGATTCAACTAGCATATGATACCAATATAGTATATAGTTATACTAATAGGGTATATAGTTGGAATGAATTGTATATCAAAATGGTATATTTGTATACTATTTGAGTATACAAATTCGTCTTCTTTGGTTCAACTATATTTCAACCCAAATTTCTAAAATCTACTACAAAATCTCCACCAAATTGACTAAAACTTTAGCTACAACCTCCAATCAACTTTCCAAACAAACCCATACAGGATCGGATTAAAATAACTAAAAACTCAAACAAACCAAGTTATGAGTTTCAAGCTTCAAGGTCCTTCAATGGTGAATTTAAATTTTTGTACAATAAATCTCCAAAAACCAACATCAAAGGTACAATCTACATATCAAAGAACAATAACTAACGAATCTACACAACTGTGGATGAAAAATGGTTGCCATAGAAAGATTTCATCAACAGTGAGTACTTGGGTTCATAAGGAAAAAAAGGAGGATTGTTGTTTTTTGGAGAGATATTTGAAGTTCTAAAGAATTTGCCAAGATCAGTGTGGATTATTCTAATGGTCACAGGTGTGAACCAGATTGTTTGGTTTCCATTCACCTAATGGTCACAGGCTTCTGTACAATAAATTTTGAATTTCTGAAAACAAAATCTGTCATAAAATTTCAAAAAAAAACAATTTTCTAATGCATAAACTGGATGATAGAAGAAAGAAAGATGGTTGGCAAGGAAAAAATCAGATAAATAGTTTGGGCCCCATGGGTAGGAGTAGTAAATAGTTTGGGACGGGACATTAAAGGGTAAATAGTTTAGAATTAATGGATATAAAGTGAGATTTTCTCAATTTTTTTTACACTATCATTTTTTACTTATCGTAATTAAATAAAAAATAAGATGATAATATTGTGGCCAAAGTATATGTAAAGATACGTATTATGTATTCAAAATGTATTATTTCTAGTTGGATTTTAATTTCTAGATATGTTTATCTATCTATATGAAAGGGTTTTTTATTTGTACAAATGGTAATTCAAGTTTGGAACTAGCATAAAGATATTACTAACACACAAAAAAGAACTATACATAATTATATATAGTAAAATTTAATAACTTGGATAATTATTTTTAACATCGTGGAAAGAGTTCCGCAATAATTAATCCATTGTTATATATTGTATGGAAAACGATTCTGATTTTGCCTTTTTTTTTTTTTTTAATTCTAGTTGATGTCCACCACTACCATACGCAACAATATTCGATAGCGAAGATTTAAATATTGCAATTTGTGAAGTAAATTAATTTTGTACTCGGTTACAAAAGTTATTTTTGTCGCGAGACAAAAATATTTGTAGGATTATTTTTTAAATTCAAATAATAAGTGGGCATAGAAGATTATTTCCTCGGATGTGTATGAGAGTTTGTCTTAAATGTTGTTCAAAATTGTTGATAGATTTAATTACGGCAAACGGAAAATCAATGTATCATCTGCGTCACTAGTCATAAATTATTCTAGCATCTCTTCGTTTTAACATATTCATACCATATATTACGAAATTAGTTCATTTTCATTGGTTCCCATGCCTTTGTCCAATGTCATTAACATTATTTCATGAGTTTAAGTCTATGTATTAATAATTTAAAAAATATTTATATAATTAGATTACTTAAATAATCTAGTAAAGAAGAGTCTAACATGATACCACAAATTAAGCTATACTAACAGTATAGAATTATTATACCCTGAAAGTCCATATAAATTAAATGTTCGATGTTACGTTTGCGTTTCAATAATTACCGATTACCATTGCTTTCACTGACATAAGCGGTTTGATTATGTCTTATTAACAATATCATTTATTTAAACAATGCATTGTCATACTTCTCTCAACAAGATTAGAAGACTACAAACTTTGTATGACCCTTAGGTACGTCTTCCTTCAAGAGATGAAATAAGAACCCAGTCGAAAACTCGATCATTAAAAAAAAGGCAGCTTGATGCACAAAATATTCTTTATTTATGTAGGGTTAGAGGAAAGATCACATAATTAGGGATGTAATGTAGACAATCTACCCTAATACAAACATTAATGATTGTTTTCACGACTCGAACTGGATCATTTTTCTCTTAAAATAAGAGGACGAACGTTTATAGCATTTGTCAATCATTGTTCCAATTGGAACTTGCTTATCGGAAGGATATCAGTAACTTTTTATTGGAATCCCAGGAAAACCCGCAGCTGCTACAGCCTCTGCCTCTCGGGTGAGCACTCTATGCACACTCGATAAATCCCTCATTGTGTAATAGCCTACATACAAGGGAATGTAAACCGTGCGCACTGGATAAATCCCCCATTGTGTAATAGCCTGCAAATTAGGGAATGTAAATCGCATTAGGCAAGCCCTGTACGACAGGCTTGCCGTAGAAGGCATTGAGGGGGTATCGATCCTAGGGTCATCTGTATGGATGACCGCCCTCCAAACCAACTGGGCGGTCCCAAAAGGGACTAATATATCAGTAATTTTTGCTAATGGGAGAAACTCCCTAGTTGAAAGTTCGAAATACAACAAGTGTGTCACTATCCCAAAAGTAGTAACGTGCCACAGCCATCGCCTATGAAAATTCTAAAAGAATTTACAAACACAAACAAGGAATGCACGAGAGGAAAGATCAGGTCACCTTCACACAAAGCTAGAGGGTAACATCCATATTTCTGTCTTATGAAGACACACTTCTACCTCAATTGATAAGTCCAAAAGTACCATACCAATGGCGTCTGAAATTGGCAGCCGGGGCAACTAAACTTGAACTGAAATACTAGAGTATGCAAAAAGATCCAAGATGTGAAAATGAAAAACTGACATTTACAGTGGAAAACCTGGTGATTAGTTCACAAGCATGTGAATATCAAACCCAATGACTTGTTCATCGTTAAGCAAATGGACCTCGAGCTTAAGTCAACTCCAAAAAGCTAGCTCATGAGGTAGAATTTGCCCAAAACCCATGCGAGAATACAAAAACTCAGTCCCTCAATCAATGTGACACAATCTAACAGTTCATTATGTTGTCTAACAGTCCCTCCATTGTTAAGACCTCTCCTGTTCAGAAGTTAAAATTTGCGGAAATGAGGATGCTGAGATGGATGTATGGTCATACTAGGAGAGATAGGATTAGGAATAAAGATATCCGAGATAAGGTGGGAGTGGTCTATGTGGTGGACAAGATGCGGGAAGCGAGGCTGAGATGGTTCGGGCACGTGAGAGGAACGGCACAAATGCCTAATGAGGAGGTGTGAGAGGTTGGCTATGGCGGGTCCAAGGAGAGGTAGAGGAAGGCCGAAGAATTATTGAGAGGTCATCTGACAGAACATAGCACATTTTCAGCTTACCGAGGACATGACCCTTGATTTCTAGCACAATATAATGTAGCACAATATATGACATCAAATGAGTCCCTCATTACCCCTTGAAGACCACCCAGCCCCAGAACAGAAAGAGCAGAAGACAATTAAGTATAGGGCTAGCTATACTATGACACTTTTTTTCTAAACGGGTTCAAGTCACAATCTTGATTTGGATCTAGTATAACAACTAGACATCGATCACTACTCTGTGTGCTTTCTTTTAAGATTCTGCTCTCCATTTCACATGAAAAGACAAACTACTGATAACAACCATCACAGGACTAGTATGTCTTCAGGCATATTATCAAACAAAAATTGGCGAACTACTTAAAAGAAACAAAGAATACCTTTAGCAGCCAGCTCAAAATAAAATTTCCTAAGCCCCGGATAGAAATCACAGCATCCTAAACAAGTACAAGGATCCGGAAATGTCCTTTCAAGAATTGGCAACTAGTGCAGACTGTGTATCTGGCAGCCCTCACACTGTTCCACCAAATAATTCTATTCCTTAAAAACAAAATTCCAAAACTAGTGCCAGCACCTAACTTGATGGTGACAAAACCAAATTTAGACAATGATCGATAACTGTCAAGTCTTCTAAACACATGAATGGGCCTAAAAACTACAACTTTTCTTACTACCTATCATTGAGAAAGAAAAATAGCAAACAAAACAAAAGAGCCTGATGCTACAATCTATAAAGGAAGCAAATACAGATCAAGGCACAGAAAGGATACAATAGTAATGAGACCTCAAATTTCACTAAGACACATACAATATTATTCATTTTTCATAGAAAATCAGTCTTAACAAGCACACAGTAATACGCAATTGTTGATGAGTTTAAAAATATTTATCATACAGAACACTTTTCTTTTATTCTAGGTACAGCTAAGTTCCCAAAATACAGACTGTCTAAAGCAATGGACATGAAAAATCTAAACTACTCTGCGGAGACAACGGAGAAGGTACAACTACCAAAAACCAAGGATGTACAAATAAACATCAAGGCATCCTAACAAGTAAATGAAGGTATCCTGCTAGTCGATTCGACTGGAAAATTGGAATGTAATCAACTCCACAACAACATTAAATTTTTTGTCACAACCTGTTTGACAGCTTATATTTCATCATTCTTGAAGTTGAATATTAATACTATATCAGGGCGAATAAAACTGAGCTTTAGAGGGAAAGAGATGTTTTTCTTTATAGCAGTTCTGATAACTGGAATAAACCAGAGCTCAATTTAAAGTATGAAGTATTGCTATTAATGACACATAAAAATACCATAAGAGAGTCAATAGATCAAACATGCTTTAATAGTAGCACGCTAGCAGCAGCGGGATGTACAATGATCACCTACAAATAGAATACCTAAAACAATGTGGCAAATCAATGAAGAGGCATCATCTACGCATTCAACAGGAATCAAGACAGGCATCAAGAAAAATAAGAGCACCACCAACTTTAAGGATTTCACCATGCACTCTTCTTCTTCGAACCATAGTAGTTAACATACCACTTCACAAACTTCTTCAACCCTATTTCCAAGTCAGTAGTAGGCTTATACCCCAGCTCCTTTTGCGCCAAAGTAATATTAGCATGCGTAAATGGCACATCCCCATTCCTTGGCATTTGCAAAACCTTCTTTTTTGCCTTCACCTTCAACAACTTTTCCAAAATACTCACAAGTCTACCAACAGGCACCGGCTTCGTGTTACCCAAATTATAAATCCTCAATTGGGCAGCACCCTTCTTCTTCCCACCACTCCCCGTGCTCTTTTTCGCTGTATCTAATGCTGCCAAACAACCCTTTACCACATCATCAATGTAAGTAAAATCCCTGGCAACACTACCATGATCAGATGTCTCAAAAATCTTGATTTCCTTGCCTCTCAAAATATCTTTAGTAAAGAAAAAATATGCCATATCGGGCCTTCCCCACGGCCCATAAACCGTGAAAAAACGCAATCCAGTAATCGAAAGCCCGTGTATATGATTATAAGTATGAGCAATTTCTTCACCAGCCTTTTTGGTGGCTGCATACAAACTAGCAGGCTGATCAGTTCTATCTTTTTCTGAAAAGGGTACTTTAGAATTCAATCCATAAACAGAACTTGATGAAGCCCAAACAATACTAGGCTGTGGATTGGCCATTTTACATGCTTCAAGTAAACTAACAAAACCAGCTATATTACTATGAACATAAGAACCTGGATTCTGCATTGCATATCTAACTCCGGCTTGAGCCGCCATATGCATGACATGTGTAAAAGGAACAGCATCAAACAGCTTCTTTAACAAAACAGCATCATTTATATCACCATCAACGATATAAATACCTGAACGTTCAAGCAGGCCCATTCGGGCTTTTTTCAGCCCGACATCATAGTAATGGTTGAAATTATCCAGGCCCAAAACCCCATCCCCACGGCGTTTTAGAGCAAGCGACACATGGGACCCCACGAACCCGGCTGCACCGGTGACTAGGACGGTAAAGCCCGTCTTAGACCTGGGCCGGGCCGAGGCACGAACCCGACGCTCCCAGTTCGGGCCGAGCGCTGCTGGTGGCGAAACCGTGTTTTTCAGGCTCCGACGGTTGTTTCCGGCGGCGGGGCTCGTCGGCGGCGAGAAGAAAAAGAACAAAACGATGAAACAGATGAAGAGGAAGGACCAAAGTGTAAACCTGGGGAAAAGTGTGGGGTGAAAACGGAGACGATAGAGACTGTAGGGTGAAGATTTATCGGGCTTAAACTTTCCGGGGGTTGAAGGAATGGCGTCCAAATGTGTTAAAATGGGTTTCAATTGGGTCATCTTTTTTCACTATGATCAACCAGTCAACAAGTTAAAATCTTTTGGTGTTTGCATATGAAAAACTGAAAAAAGATTGAGACTTTTTGAGTTTTATGATTCAGTCTGAAAATTCACTTTGGTTTTTGGAGATTTTAAGGAAGAAAAAGAGAGTCCGAGGAGGAGAAGAGGTTTTGTGTCGATGGTTTCGGGCCGGCGGGGGTGGTGTGTATTGGGAAAGTAAAAAGGCAACATTTTATTAGTACTACTTTATATTTTCCATAAAAAGATTCATAGAATGTGCATACTTTAGTGGATTGCGTGTAATTTTCTTTTTTATTTTTCTATGGTAAATACTTGAATGGGTCTTTTATATTGACTTTTGATAGGAAAATTAATAAAATAAAAACGCGTATTGATGAATTTTTTCTCGCATTAATTTAGGAGATAGAAAAGGGAAAAAAATATTTTCAGGCTCTATTTTTTATTATTATTTGGGAACTCTGAATTGAACTCCTCTATTTAGGCTGTTTGTTTATGGAAATATTTTTGCAAAGCTTTTGAAAAACCAAACTTGGTTAACCTTTTTTAGTAACATTTTCAAAAAGATTCTGTAGAAAAGTGTCTCCAAATTTCATAAAAAAATTACTTTTACAGAAGCATATCAAAACTTTTAAATAAGTGAATACTATTGTAAACTATATGTGCAATGTATTTTAAAATTTTTTGAATACAGAGACATGTATACACAAATGCATGCATATATAATTTAAGAAAATTGTCCGAATTCACCAAATTTTTTGGTTTAATTATTTAATTATTTTTGAAGTAGACCAGTTTTAATATTTTATTTTGTAAATTTAGGCAACCGGATCTACTAAATTTTAGTTAGGAGATTTGTTGTATATCTTGACCAAGGAAACAGAAATGGAAATGGAAATAGTGGAAGTTTCTTTAATTATGACCAATAAGTAGTTAATGACAATAATTGCGTGTGATTGAGTTAGAAATCATTTGAATTAAATGCTCAGTCGTGTGTAAAAAGTGAATATATTTCATAGAATCATGGTCCTTGCTTATTAATTTATCCTAGATTTTTATTTTGCTAATGTGTACAATAATTTTGCGTTAAGTGTACCATAAGAAACATGTGATTCTTATTTCTAGTTAGCTACTGCACCAAAAGGTCCAAAACCAAATTCGTTCCATTTTAATGTAACACTGGATTCTTTTATTTATGTCGCCATTACCCTCCTTTCCACCTCCAACCCCCCCCCCCCCAACACACACACGAGAAAGTAAAATAATGGTCGTTATTTGCAAGATATTTTTTTAGTTACATTTATGTACTTATACTAAAGTCTAAAAATATAAAATAATTTTAAGATATTAAGTCACTTGAGAATAATCGCAAGTAATTGTTCAAAATTAGTGAAACTTGTTTACTGAAAAATAAGACATGCATGCGGTACAACATATTAAATTACACTAATAATATAAATGTATATACAGAAAAGGACCCAAACTACCCTTGTAGTCTTCGCCCAAGTGCACAAATACCCTCCTTTAAATATTGAGCCCATCTTTGTCCCTGCCGTTACCCGAACCGTGATATTATTGCCCCTCTAGGCTAACAGACGTATCTTTAGCCTCCTGCCCCATTAATAAGTCTCAATTAATGTTAACCAATTTTTACCAACCCCCACCTTATTTTACTGACCCCACCTCCTTTTATTTACTCCCCATCTCCTCTTTCCTTTCTCCTCCTTCTTCTTCTTCTATGATTTTATTAATCTCAACTCAATTTTTCATAAACTTTGAAATAAGTTTATATTTAGGGTAATTTTTCTGTTATCTTCAACATCTCCACCCATAAAGAAAATCTTTGAGTGTTCTAGTGTCTTAACTGGATTGAAGAGAAATTGTTATTGTGTTAAGGCTGCTAGCTATTTTGTTGCTTGGAGTCCGTTGAATGCTATGAGATGATCACGCTCAACTCTAGTCTTAAAAAGGATAAGCGGTCGTTGCAAATATAATCCGGTCTAAAAGTTCGGAGTCGAATCCCACAGAGAACTAAGGCTTAGCTATATCTGTTTAATATCACTAAAAAGACAAGTTTGAACAATTTTTTAAATTATAAAGATTGAGATTTATATTTCTAACTAATTAACTAGAAAATATTAGAAAGCGGTAAAATTATCAACTAACGAGACAAAGGGTTGGAGACTGAATTAAGGAGGTCTAGAGTTATGATTTTTCCAATTGTCGGAATCCTTCTAGCTATGTTCCCTACAATTTTTTCAATGTATTCTCTACTGATCGTGAGCACTTTAGGTGTCGTAAAACTCTCTCGCGCAACTACAATAATTTACTAGACATATTCTCTCGAACTACGCTAGTTGGCTTTGTCTAACCGCTCATTATGACTATGTCAAGGCTTTGTTATTTCTAAACCTGCCTTTAAACCCAGTGTATTGATTTCTCACATACGTTAGGAGTGACGTTGTTCAACAACTACCTAAATATGTACACTCTCTCTCTCTCTCTCTCTCTCGAGCAGTACACACTAAATAGGCACAGTCAATTGATGGTCATTCAATCAACAACAACAAACACGTAGTTGAACAAGTAGAGAAATCCAACGGCTCAATTATATAAAAATATAACAAGAATTTATCCTACAAAAGGTTCCATCAAAATCCTAGATAACAAATTAGCTATTCATAATAGTATATAAAACTACAATATTAAAAGTCATAACCAACAATGAAAAAAATAGGAAGAGGAAGGAAAAACTTGTAGAAGAATTCCCCGCCTTGCTCATATTGTGTAACTGCCTCCTTAGGTCGAATCTGTGTCAAAAGTATGTCCAACCTACTCAAATACCGTTTTTCCATGTATATATACCAAACAGGGTCGGACCCAAATAATTATACTTTTTTCTACGCGGAAAAGGATAATTTTTCAGGTTTGGATGCTCGCGGTCGCGGTTCGGGCGCGGTATTTTCCCAGTGCACTGCCTCAGTCCGCCTCTAGGTCTGCGATCGCGGTTCGACTACGTTTTTCATCCTGTTCCATTTGGAATTTGAAAAAACATAAAACATGAAAGTTGTATCCCTTTGTGTTAGATTTTCAACCATATATTATATAGCCCAAATGGAGTTCAGAGCAAAGAGTTATGGCAATTTTACTAGACAATGCGCAATATGCTTACTCGAGTATTCGTTTGTTCTTAACTATCAAATTTGACCCTTGAACACGATCCCGGCTTAACTCCTTGGGCTTTTACTCAGACTTCAAAACTCTAAATCACTTGAATTCATTCCATAACATCTATATAGCTCGGAATCACTCCTACAAGGCATAAAACACACAGTTAGTGCAAAATACTAGTGATTAAAGCTCAAACTCAATTAAAGTACAGTAAATTAGAGTGTAATAAGCGACTAAAATACGCAATTATAGTCTATCATCAACACCCCACACCTAAATCATTACTCGTCCTCGAGTAATCAAACTATACTTTATATAGACACGACCTTTTTAGACAATTCTCCTATTTCATCACACTAAGAGTATTTAAAATAGACTAAGCACAAAAGCGTAACATCTTCACCTCAAGATTTGACTCACAAGTACCATGCATTATTCACAACTCACCCACTTACTCTAACATAGAGGTCACTGACATTACCTTTCCTTCATGAATCAAGTGCCCTCACACAACAAAAGAGAGTAGTTCCACACAATAAAATTTAAGAACACTTAGGAACTCAAGATAGAAAGAATTCACTCAATCTCAGAAATAACATTCATATGCCACAAAAGATGCACCATAAGCTTGTCCATAGTGTACTACTCTACTAATCGAGCTCAATCAATCTAGGATCAATTAGGACTTTATTTGGTTGTAATGTAGGCTGCAAGATGGGTAGGATACATTTATATATAAGAGTGACTACACCTCCCTAAGCACTTTAATACATATACTTTAACATCCAAACCTCATACTTATGTCAAACCAAACTCCACCTTCAAGTCAATGTTATTACCCCATACTTCTTTAAGCACAATTACATCAAGAGTCATCACTGTAAGCACGTGATTTTTGCCCTAAGAAAGAATTACTCACAAAAAAAATCAAATAAAACGATTTTTCCTTGGTGTGCAATTTTTGAATTTTTGTGGTATTTTTGTATAATTATTTGTATTTTTGTCTGTGCATGTTTATTTATTTAAATTAATAAAAATATAAAATATGTCGCATTTTCATTTAGTATTTATTTAAGTTTGTTTTACAAAAATGAGAAAATCATAAAAAAAAATAATGTATGTTGCATTTTAGCATTTAACGTCTAAATTGTGCGATTTTATCGTTAATTGTTATTTATATGTGCGATAATAGTTATTAGGAATTATTTAGTATTTTTGATAAGTTAATTTAGTTTATAACTTAATTTAGAATTTTAGTTTTATTAATTAGAAAGTAGAAGAAAATAGAGCAAAAAATATAAAGAAAAAAATCGGAATTGGGCTCTTCTTCAAATTCAAGCCACAGGCCCAAAAAATACCCAACCTTCCCCATGACCCGGTCCATCTCGACACGGGTCGACCCGGCCCGCTTCATAACCCAAAGACCCAACACCCCCCTATCTTACATTTTTCACAAAACAAACTAAAAAACCTTAAAAACCAAAACCTAAAACACTACCCATCCGCCACCCCCCCTCTTTTTCTTTCTTCTTCTTCAAGCTCCAAACAACCTCCATTCATGGCTGCCCCTTCACAACAGCCCCATGACCACCTGCTTCCCTCCTTCTTCTTCTGTTCTGCTGAAACACAAGCGCACTCCAAACAGCCCGCCTCCTCACGCCCAGCAGCGAACAAGCTCCACCACCCTCGCGTCCAAACGACCACCCCCTTGCTGCGTTTTCTTCTTCTTCTACTCCTCCAAACCTTGGCTTCAAGCAAAACCTCATGACTGCCTCCTTCACCTCCTCAGCTGCCTCATCGACCTCGAGCAAAACCCAAGCGTTCACGTCCCAAACGACCTCCAGCTCGGCAACGCAGCAACAACAACTACTGCGTCTACCATCGTTGTTGCTTCTTCCTTTCCAGTCGCAGCTTCAGGCAGTTCACCATGGTTGTTGCTGCTCGAAGACCATGTTGGCCGCTGCTGCTCCATTACGCTGCCACTACTTCATCTTCTTCAGTCGTTTCCCAGCAGCTCCATCACGTCCAAACAAATCCCATGGCTGTTGGTCGATGCCCCTAGCGCCTCCCTTCTGCTGCGGTGTTGCTGCCACGACGAGCAGTTGTTTCGCTTCAGCTATTTTGCTGCCACCATTTTATTTATTCGAGCTTCCGTCGAGGTCGTCGTTTGTTGTTTTGAGGTCGTCAAGGTTAAAAGGAAGGTGAGTTTGTCGTTGAATTCAAGATTCGTTAGGTCGTTGGCAGTCTTGGTGCGATATTTGTTTCCGGGCAGATTTGTTTTCGTTCGAGTTCATCGTTCCGATCCGGTTAGTTGGTTTAAGTTTCGTTCCCGTCCGTAATTTGTTTGATATTTTTCGAATTTGAAATCAAATATGTTTGATATTAATTTCATGTTCATCATTTTTTTCTCCAGTTTGTTTTCATTCATTTTTCTTGTTTATTTTTAGGTAGAAATTGATTAGCTTAATTATAATGTTGCTAGATTTAAGTTGAAGATTCAATTAATTATTTTTCAGTTTGTTTTATTAATTTAAAAAGATTTAATTTTAATATAGAAGAGTGTTAGTTTAAATCGCTTGAATCCGTTGTTTGTTGTTTAATATAGATTTAATTCGTGTTCATTTTGTTTGAAGTTCGTTTTTAATTCAGTGATTTAATGTGAAGTTATGTTTTGGTTTTTAATTTTTTGATTCAATGTATCTTTGTTATAATTTTGTTGGATTTAATTTAAAAAGATCAATTGATTATTTGAAGTTTAGTGATTTGAATATGTTTATTTGTTTTGTTTAAGCTTAATTCGAGTTTAATTCGAATTTGAATAAAACTTGCTTGTTATTGTTGTTGAATCTTTTCATTTATGTCCATACTTTGTTTGATTGTTCTTGAATCCGAAATTAGTATAAGTTTGATTTTCTTGTTTGTTGTTTATCATTTTTGATTATTTCTTTCAGTTTGTTTCATGATCTTGTTTAGTTTAATATAGAAATTGTTGGTTGTAATGTTGTTAGATTTAATTTTAAGTTCAAATGATTATTGAATTTAGAAATCTGAATATACTTGTTTGTTGTTGTTGTTGTTGAATCTGAAAGTAGGTTTGTTTGTTGTTAAAAAATATTGTTCAATCAAAATAATTTTAGTTGTTTCTTTGTTGTTCATCATTTAGTTTGAATTTGTTGTTGAAAATTGTTTAGAAATTGGTCATATTTGCTGTATTTTGGTTGAAATTGATTAGGTGAATTGGTTATAGCTGATGGGGGTAGTTTGGTAATTTGCAGTACGTTCATGGGTAAAATGGTAATTTTAGTAAGGTTAGAGGGGTATTTTTGGAATTAAAATTCTGAACAATTATTTATTTTGAGTGCTCTGTCAATTAGGATTAAAATAATATTAAAATAATCAATAATGAGGGGACAAGATATAATGGTGGGGAATAATACAATTGTATAATATAAGCATGGGGGACAAGACATAATAGGGGGGAATAATATATTTGTTTAATGTAAGCATGAGGAACAAGACATAGTGGGATTGCGGGGCTCAAGAAAAGTGGTTTAAATAAATAATAATTGTATTTTTTATGTAGTAGTGAGTTTGGTAGGAGAAAGTGGTTGTTTTATTAATTGATTAAAGGGTTTGAGATGTGAGATAAATGGAGAGACTTGATCAGATTTTTTAGAGGAGAAGAAAAAGAGCTTGAAGACTTGAGAGGAGAACTTAAAAGAAAAAGACTTGAACAGTAGACTTGAACTTGAAAGACTTACTTAGGGAGAGAGGAATACATTCTGAAAATCTGAAGAGAGTGTGATAGAGTTTAAAAAGAGAAAACAAAAACAAAGTGAGAAACGAGTTTAGTTTCGGGTTTTAATACACGCGTGGGTTGTTGCTGTTTAGTTTTTTACATACTTTTGGGTTTGTTCTATTGAGTTGTTCGGTTTTCTTCAAAGTTTTCCGGGCCTTGAATCTGGGTCGAATTGCTGCTGGGTTGCTGTTGTTGCTGTGTATTTACACTACTGAATTTCCGCTGATCTCCCTTTTCTTTTGCTTCCAATATCAGGTACACGACTGTAATACTAGCCATCGCAAGCTAATAATGTGGAAGCATGAATACATATGAAGAATGAAATTTTGAAGTTTTAATTTCGCTTTTTCTTTGGTCTTTTTATTGATTGTATTTAGGCTATTTCATGTATTACTAAATAATAATTGGAATAAGAGAAAATAACATAAGTTAGTCTTTAATGAATCGGTTTGGCAAAACGGGTTAATTCACTAGTTATGAAGGTTTCAAGATTATCAACAGTAGGTTAATCATGAACAAGTAGCTAAATTTAGCTAAGGCATGAATTTAAATTAAATTTCGTAAATTAGGCATTAAGGCATGATTTGAGTTCAAGCAAGATTAGAAGAACGTTTAAGTCTAATAAACTTTCTAATAAGCTTTAGTAATTATGGTTAAATCTAGTTTCAAATGGTTGTGAATAATTAATCTCAATAGTTTTTTTTATAACAATGCGAGTTTTAATCTAGCTATATTTGATTCTTTTGAATATTAGTTGTCGAATTTTTATTTTTATTTATAACTTCGAATTTTTAGTAAAATTCCTTTTCATCAATATTTGTATTAATCTAGCAATTACTATGCCATGTTTTCTTAAATAAATAAATAAAAAAAACTCGTAATTAATTAGGATTTTCTTTCTTTATTTTAGAGACTAATTTTAATAGAAAAATGTAGTCGCTTTAAGATTTGTCCATTAAATAAATGAGACGAGCCTCGCCAAATAAAACGCACAGATTGCGGGGCCCTCACAAAATGTATGCTTTAATTATTTAGAACTCGGGATTGGCCGCTTAGCGAACTCAACGGCCTTACCCAAAATAATAAATACGCTAATCGCTTTAGGCGCGCATTTTAATAATCTTACCTTCTTAAACTCGGGTGTGCATTTCATGCGACCCAAATCCAAATCCCAAAACATTGAATAAAAATGTGTTCCGGATTGCGGGTGCATTTTATGTGACGCAATCCAAAGACATGTTTTTAAACGATGTTCACATTCTTTTAAAAATATAATGATAAAAGCGGTAAAGAGTTAAAACTTGCACATGAGCGCATAATTGTATAAAATCAGATAAACAAGCCGAATATGACAGTTGAGCGACCGTGCTAGAACCACGGAACTCGGGAATGCCTAACACCTTCTCCCGGGTTAACAGAATTCCTTATCCGGATTTCTGGTTCGCGGACTGTAATACAGAGTCATTCTTTTCCTCGATTCGGGATTAAAATTGGTGACTTGGGACACCCTAAATCTCCCAAGTGGCGACTCTGAAATAAACAAACAAATCCCGTTTCGATTGTCCTTTAATTGGACAAAACTCCTTCACCCCTCGCGGGGGAGGAAAAAGGAGGTGTGATAGCTCTGGCGACTCTGCTGGGGAGGAAACCCAGAACCACTGGTTCTGGGTTAGAAATTCGAGCTTAGATAAATTGTTATATTTGGTTTTATCTGATTTTGTTACATGTTTGGGCTCAATGTGCTAAATGATGCTTTTACCGCTTTGATATTATCTGAACTGTATATAAACTGTGCTGAAACCCTTCTCTTCTTACCTACGGGGAGAAGCTCGCTGGTCGAGACTCCCTATTATGTTAGTGTCAATACCTGAAATAAGAAAGAGGCCGGACAAGTTACAAAGCCGGACGATCCCGGGGGTCCCCGGTACGTAGCCCCCTCCTCGACTCGAGTTGTCCGCTCGGGTATACAGTCTAGAACAAATACCCAGGTTATGAACTTAGAATAACTCAGCTTCATGTCGGATCCCTAGTAGGAACGTTTGTTTGCATCACGTGCATCTGACTTTGGAGGCTCAACACAGGGGTTGGGTCTGTCTAGGACAGGTGTACCAAAAAATGAAAATGACCATCTTGATGCATCTTACTTGCTACTACTTGTGCATTTATTTGATTCAGACTTGTGTGTTGATCGGCTTTTGAATATCAGGAATATTGTGCAGTTAAGGAAAAGAAATAGCGGTTAGGGAATTAATTATTTATTTTTGAAAAAAAATCAATGCCCAAATACTGTCAAAACTCTGCCAAAATTTTGAGAAAATGAGAAAAAAAAATGTCTTATTAGTTTGTTTTAGTGAAAGCAAAGGAAAAATAGAAAAAAATAAGTCGTTGTTCTGTCTTCAAAAATAGAAAGGGAAAATAGTTTGTCTTCCCATGAAAAATGAAAATTAAAAAGAGTCTTGTTTTTAAAATGGTTTTTTTTATTTATTTGTTTATGAAAATGCCAAAAATAAAAATAAAAAGAGTCGTGCGTTGAACGTGGTTTTATTATTTGTAGCAAAATAATATATATATATAAATCCAAAAAATATTTTTCTTTATTTTCAAAAAATATATATATATCTTTATTTGTTGCAAAGAGTATTTGTCTTGCCAAGAAAATTCAAAGTAAAATTCCAAAAAAGATATGTCTTGCAAAAATATATATATATCTTTATTTTCCATTATTGATTTCTTTAGAAAGTCTTTTTAATTGAAAAGAAAATTTAAAATTCAAAAATATTTTTTGTAAGCATATATTTCATTGAAAGTAAAATTCCAAAAAATAGTTTTTTTCTTCTTTAGAAGTTTTTCTTTCGAAATTCAAAAAAAAAATTTAATCTTTTTTCTTTAGAAATCCTTCTTTGCAAAAATGCTCCCTTTCTTCTTTATAAGTTTTTCTTCAAAAATAAAATAAAATAAAAAAAGAGGTTAGTTTATTTACTTTATTCATGTTCCCGAACTACGCGGGTTTGATTCTCACCGGATGTGAGATCGTAGGCAACCCTCATCGGGTCCAACCTCCCCTTTTGCTAAAATAGTAAAAAAAAAAAATATGTCATTTAATTTTGTCATAAATAAGTCGGGTGATGTTCAACCTTCCCTTTTGCAAAAAATAACAAAAAAGAAATATATATATATATATGTCAAATTTTAATTTCATCATAAAGAAGTTGAGTGACGCTGTTTTGTCAAGACATAGCCGAATGTTCCCGAAAGGGACGCCGGAAGGCTGACTTTGCATAAACAGCCACCTTTTGGGTCATGTTTAAGATTTGGTCCAGTTGACCCACACAGCCTTAAAAATATTCGTCCCCGAGGCGTTGAAAGGCCGTGTTTGTAATATTGAGTTCTCTATTTTGAAAAACGATAAAAAGAGTCATAAATAAGTCGGGTGATGCTGTTTTTGTCAAAAATAGCCGAATGTTCCCGAAAGGGACGCCAGAGGGCTGACTTTGTATAAACAGCCAACTTGGGTCATTTTTTTAGTATTTTTTTTGTCCAGTTGACCCACACAGCCTTAAAAATCTTCATCCCCGAGGCGCTAAAGGGCCGTGTTTGCAACACCAGGTTTTAATTGTAATTTGAAAAAAAAACAAAGAGTCAGCGGTCAGGTGAATACCGTTTGGGTTTTTGGTCAAAATAAGCCGAGCCAGCTTTGGCAGCGTCTTAAGCCGTACTTGCCGAAATAGCCTTAGAGTATCTTTCAGTTGTCGAAAGGCTATTTTCGTAAAAGAACGGACAAGTTTGTAAAGTGTCATAAAATAATCCTCCCGGGCCTCAAAATTCATGTGAAATTTGGAAGGGGTCACATTTGCAAAAAATAACCGTTTGGTTGCATTTGTCAAACGGAGAAATGGAGCTGGCCTTTTGTTTTGAGGTTGTGAATCTTTTGACTAGAATATGTGGGTTGTTTGATTTTTGAGTTTGTTGGTCATCTTTCAACCTTTGAAACCCAGTTTGTTTTATTATGAAAATTGATAAAGAAAAAAATGTCTCATTGTTGTTACCTTTCATTTTGTCCGAACTACGCAAGGTCTGATTCATGCGGGGTCATGATACTTAGGCAATCTCCATAAGATTCGACCACAACAAAAAAGCAAAAAAAAGAATGAAAAAAAAAAGAAAAAAAAATGTTGTTAATAATGAGGACCGACTGAGTCCATTCTAACCTGTTTTACTTTGAATCACAAAGAAAGTTAAGGTGGTTGGTTTGTGGTAAGCCGGAAATAGAAGACCCAGAAGCACACTTTGCGGGGATCAGGCCTGATAATAGAAGCACTCGAATCCTATTGGGACTTGTTGACTAAGGTTGATGATATTGAAGTTGGCAATGGTCTGGGCAATACTGATGCGAAGATCAGTGGCTGAGATGCCAGTTTTAATAAAATGGGAGGATGCTCCGTTCCTTGGTTAGCAAGAGAGAAGCTTTTGGTGGCTTATTTTGTTGTCATTTCTGTTGTCCGGATTATTCTTAGGGTTGTAATTCGGATATTGTCTTGTATCAAACCTTCTTATCTTTCCATTTTTGTCATAGCGGTTTGTTTAAATTTTGTCCAGGCTATTTTAGGATTTTATTCTGGTTTGTTTCGTTCGTTTTGTTATTCAAACCATTTCACCGGTAATCTAATGCAAAATTCGGTCTTTTATTATTTCCAGTCATCTTTTTGTTTGGTCCTTTTATCATTTTTGTTCAGCGCCGATTCTGGTGACATGACATGCGCACACAGTTTAGGCCTGATCTTTAAGATAATCATAAAACCATTGGGAGGTGATCGGAACATTTAAAAGGAATAAAGACTGTTTGAGATTATTCGAAGCTCGAGTCATGTGGAACTGGGGCAAATAAAACATAAAGAAAATCATTAAAAGCAAGATTCGCCTTTCAGGATAATGAGAGTGAGAATATTGCCCAACGGTGCTTTAAAAATAACGAAAGAAAAAGGCAAAATGTATGCACATGGTTATCATGTCCGGCACAATCAGAAGATATGGCGAATATTTAATGGTGTTGTTTGTGCTTGGCGTGTTTTGAAGATTGGAATGACGAAGGCATTTTATTCTGCTATCTAAACACTTTCTCCTTCGTTAACCCTTTGAGCCTTATTTGTTTTCTTTCATACTCCTCTTTCGGAATCAGTAGCAAAGAGTAGAAACACAAACATAAAAAGATAAGAAAAGAAAAAGAAACACAAAAAGAAAAAGAAAAAAAATCAACAAAACGACAAGAGAAAAATGAAAAAAAAGAAGAAAAGAAAAATGATAACAAAAAAACAAAAGAAAGTCAGAAAAAAACGGAGGAATTGGGAACTACGTTCGACCTGATTCCTCAAAGAGGAAACGTAGGCGCCTCACGGCTCGGTCATGGTGTAATAAAAATTAAAAAAATAAATAAATAATCCCCAAGCAAGAAATTGGGGCAAGAGTTGCGCTTGTTGTAAACAAATATGGTTCCGAAGGTTGTAATTTTGAACCTCAAATTGATTTGTTTTTTAGCCTTTAATACCCTTTCTTTCTAGCCTATCCAAAAACCCATATTACGGTCCAAAGAAAGACATTCTGATCTGTCTGCAAAAGACGCCAAGTCAGACAAATGAGAGTCTTAACGGTGAATATAACACTCTGTTCCATAGCAGAAGGGACTCTAATCCCCATCAGAGAGAATCATACCGGCAACACTCCAAATCCCCAGCTGGAAAGTGATACAAATGAGAGAGTCTTATCGGTAAAAATCTTCACGGACACCATAAGGCGATGAAAGCTGAGGAAAAAAAAACAAAAATGAGAGAGGCTTGATAGTGAAAACCCTTCGGGCACTACAAGTCGAATAAGATTGAGAATCAGATGGGGAATCGCCAAATGAAGATCTTGAAAGACGATTGACGGTAGAGGATATGCCACATGCGCATGTCATGACCATTAGAGTTGGTGTCTGCGTTTGATAGGTTTTTATTTATAGTTTCTCTTGTTAAAGAGTCATTTTTTTCCTTTGTCTTTTATTCGGTTCCCTTTTTGTTTATCTTTCTCCTTTCATAGAAAATTCCCCAATAGAGTCTGTTTGGTCAGAACAAGTGAGAAATGACTTCAAAATCTGCCATCAGCTTTCCAATTAGGCAAGACCAGATCTGATTAGAAGATCCAAATGGTCTAAGTCAGGAAGGAACAAGCGCGAGGCCAGTGTCAAGAAAGATATCCCCAGCAAAAGGAGATTGACAAAAGGATTGACGAGTGTCAAGAGGGATATCCTTGCCAAAATCAAAGGTTATTAAACCTCAAGGCCAAGGCCCGTGGACAAATCAAGAAGAGCAATGAGCATGATTTGGGAAATTCATGCGAGACTAAAAGGTCGGGAAAATGACAGTTTCCGAACTATGCCACAAAAGAAGAGGGATATCCCCAACAGAAAGGGATCATTCCCAGCAAATAATATCATCCCCAGCAAGTTTTTTGGAATGCAAAGCAGGGAAGGAGAAAGGGAAAAGCCATCCCCAGTAGGAGTATCACAACCAACCACCACAGTCGAATCTTAAAAAGAAATGGCATTGATGGCGGAAAGGCATGCCATAAGGGAGATTGTCAAACTGGGGCAGAAAATTTTCCTTTCATTTAGAAAATTTTCTGGAAGTCAGATACCCATTCGGGGAAGAATAAAGATAGCACTAGTCTCAAGGGAAGTGGTCTTTGAACCAGTTTTACCCCCAACATAACAAGTTTTAATAAAGGAAGTTGTTCCCCAGCGGACAGAACAAAAGGATGAAACTTGTGCTCGGAAAAAACAAAAGGCCAGTATCATTCCCAGCAGCCTTCAGAAGAGTGAAGCACTAGTTTTGAAGGAATCAAAATCTCCCAGCAGTGTTATCCTCAACAGCGTTATCCCCGGCTGATAACATTTTATCCCCAACAATGTTGAGAGAGAAAAGTTTTGAAGGAGGTAGTTTTGGAGAAAAGGGGAAGAAAGGAGATTCCCCAATAATATTATTCCCCAACAGGTAAGTAAATAATTCCCCATCAGTGTTATCCCCAGCAGTCTCGGGGATAGACAACACGAGCTTTTAAAGAAGAAAGCTATCCCCAGCAAGGCCACAAATCGGCCACCATTTAAAAAAAAAACTGATAAAATTTTCTTTGCTTGAGAGTTGAAACAGGAACAACGCAGCACAAAGGAAAAAAAAAAGAAAAGAAGGAATTACAAAGGTAAGTTTCTCAAACCTTTGATCTTTACATTTTCCTCATAGGATAAAAGTCCTAGTCTGATGAAATTTTCTCCTGAGATATCAAATCTTAGTCCGATGAATTTTTCTCCAAAGCTCGAAAGGAGCTTGATTTATTTTTAAAGTATTAGAGTTGAAGTCAGGAGCCCGCCTGGAGAATGGAGGTGTTAAAATTTAAGAAATTGTTGAAGTTAGGAGCCCGCCTGTAGAACGGAGGTTGTTAAATTTTAAGTTGAAGAAATCAGGAGCCCACCTGTAGAATGGCAATTTAAATTTCAAGTTTTGAAGTTGGAATACATTTCAGTCTTTATATTTAAGTTGAAGAAATTGGGTTCGTCCGCCCTCAAATAGGATATTTTGGGTCTATCCGCCCTCAAATAGGATGTTGAATCTATTCGACCCGAGTGCTCCGGCTTGTATGAACATTGCCAAAATATATGTTTCATAAATCATTGCCAATGGCGCTTTATTTTCAAAGTTGTTGTTGAGGTCAGGAGCCCTCCTGAAGAAAGGAAAGACGTTTTATTTTTAAAAGTTGTTGAAATCTCGCTAGCCTAAAGAAAGGAATGACATTTTATTTTTAAAGTTGTTGTTGAGGTCAGGAGCCCGCCTGAAGAGAGGAAAGGCGTTTCATTTTTAAAAGTTGTTGAAATCTCGCCAGCCTAAAGAAAGGAATGACATTTTATTTTCAAAGTTGTTGAAGTCAGGAGCCCGCCTGGAGAATGAATGTGTTAATATTTAAGAAAGTTGTTGAAATCTCGCCAACCTAAAGAAAGGAATGACTTTTTATTTTCAAAGTTGTTGTTAAGGTCAGGAGCCCGCCTGAAGAAAGGAATGACATTTTAATTTTCAAAGTTGTTGAAATCTCGCCAGCCTAAAGAAAGGAATGACACTTTATTTTTTAAAGTTGTTGATGAGGTCAGGAGCCCGCCTGAAGAAAGGAAGGCGTTTTATTTTTAAAAGTTGTTGAAATCTCGCCAGCCTAAAGAAAGGAATGACATTTTGTTTTCAAAGTTGTTGTTGAAGTCAGGAGCCCGCCTGAAGAAAGGAAAGGCGTTTTATTTTTAAAAGTTGTTGAAATCTCGCCAGCCTAAAGAAAGGAATGGCATTTTATTTTCAAAGTTGTTGTTGAAGTCAGGAGCCCGCCTGAAGAGAGGAAAGGCGTTTTATTTTTAAAAGTTGTTGAAATCTCGCCAGCCTAAAGAAAGGAATGGCATTTTATTTTCAAAGTTGTTGTTGAGGTCAGGAGCCCGCCTGAAGAAAGGAAAGGCGTTTTATTTTTAAAAGTTGTTGAAATCTTGCCAGCCTAAAGAAAGGAATGACATTTTATTTTCAAAGTTGTTGTTGAGGTCAGGAGCCCGCCTGAAGAGAGGAAAGGCGTTTTATTTTTAAAAAAGTTGTTGAAATCTCGCCAACCTAAAGGAAAGGCGTTTTATTTTTAAAAGTTGTTGAAATCTCGCCAGCCTAAAGAAAGGAAGGACATTTTATTTTCAAAGTTGTTGTTGAAGTCAGGAGCCCGCCTGAAGAGAGGAAAGGCGTTTTATTTTTGAAATCTCGCCAGCCTAAAGAAAGGAAGGGCATTTTATTTTCAAAGTTGTTGTTGAAGTCAGGAGCCCGTCTGAAGAAAGGAATGGCGCTTTATTTTCAAAGTTGTTGTTGAGGTCAGGAGCCCGCCTGAAGAAAGGAAAGACGTTTTATTTTTCAAAGTTGTTGATGAAGTCAGGAGCCCGCCTGAAGAGAGGAATGGCAAATTTATTTTTAAAGTTGTTGGTTGAAGTTGGGAGCCCACCCATATAATAGAGAAATATATTGCAAGTCAGTAAAGCAGAAGAATCCAACAGGAATCCTCAACGGGAAACAATAAAAATCCCCAGCACCGGAAAGTGGAAGGTTGCAACAAGAGATCCCAACGCAAAATCAAGCGCATGAGTCAAAAGGGAGAAAAGACACATCTTCAAAGAAGCGGCCTGTGAACATTGAATTATGCCCAGCATAACAAAGCTTAATGAAGAAAGCCATATCTCCAGCGGACTGAACCAGACAGTGAGAATTGGTATTCAGAGTAGCAAAAGGTCGGTGTCACCACCGTCAGTTCTCGGAAGAAAGAAGCACCAAAATCGACGCAAGCCGACAAGAAAGCAAGGCATCAAGAACAAATGGAAGATAGATGAGATCTTGTAATCCGAAGTCTAGCCTAACTTCTTGACTTTTCTTTTAAGCATGGTGTAATAAGGAGGTCAGCAAACAAGTAAAAGTAGCATGCAACAGCAGTACCATTGCAGTCCCATGGTAGTCCCAGCTACAAAAACTTCCCGAACTACATTAACCTGATTCTCTTTTAGCCAGGGATATGTAGGAAACCTTTGAAGCAAAGGTTCGGTTAAACGTTTTTTTCAAAAAATGTTTCACACGGAGTACTCGGATGGGCAAAAATCGCTCACTTTATCTTTGCACGAAAACCCTTCGTGTCTTCGGGCAAAGAGGGGCAACTGTAACGTGATTTTTGCCCTATGAAAGAATTACTCCCAAAAAAAAAAATTCAAAATAAAACGATTTTTCCTTGGTGTGCAATTTTTGAATTTTTGTGGTATTTTTGTATAATTATTTGTATTTTTGTCTATGCATGTTTATTTGTTTAAATTAATAAAAATATAAAATATGTCGCATTTTCATTTAGTATTTATTTAAGTTTGTTTTACAAAAATGAGAAAATCATAAAAAAATAATGTATGTTGCATTTTAGCATTTAACGTCTAAATTGTGCGATTTTATCGTTAATTGCTATTTAAATGTGCGATAATAGTTATTAGGAATTATTTAGTATTTTTGATAAGTTAATTTAGTTTATAACTTAATTTAGAATTTTAGTTTTATTAATTAGAAAGTAGAAGAAAATAGAGCAAAAAATATAAAGAAAATCGGAATTGGGCTCTTCTTCAAATTCAAGCCACAGGCCCAAAAAATACCCAACCTTCCCCATGACCCGGTCCATCTCGACACGGGTCGACACGGCCCGCTCCATAACCCAAAGACCCAACACCCCCCTATCTTACATTTTTCACAAAACAAACTAAAAAACCTTAAAAACCAAAACCTAAAATACTACCCATCCGCCACCCCCCCTCTTTTTCTTTCTTCTTCTTCAAGCTCCAAACAACCTCCATTCATGGCTGCCCCTTCACAACAACCCCATGACCACCTGCTTCCCTCCTTCTTCTTCTGCTGAAACACAAGCTCACTCCAAACAACCCGCCTCCTCACGCCCAGCAGCGAACAAGCTCCACCACCCTCGCGTCCAAACGACCACCCCCTTGCTGCATTTTCTTCTTCTTCTACTCCTCCAAACCCTGGCTTCAAGCGAAACCCCATGACTTCCTCCTTCACCTCCTCAGCTGCCTCGTCGACCTCGAGCAAAACCCAAGCGTTCACGTCCCAAACGACCTCCAGCTCGACGACGCAACAACAACAACTACTGCGTCCACCATCGCTGTTGCTTCTTCCTTTCCAGTCGCAGCTTCAGGCAGTTCACCATGGCTGTTGCTGCTCGACGACCATGCTGCCCGCTGCTGCTCCATCACGCTGCCACTACTTCATCTTCTTCAGTCGTTCCCCAGCAGCTCCATCACGTCCAAACAAATCCCATGGCTGTTGGTCGATGCCCCTAGCGCCTCCCTTCTGCTGCGGTGTTGCTGCCACGACGAGCAGTTGTTTCGCTTCAGCTGTTTTGCTGCCACCATTTCATTTATTCGATCTTCCGTCGAGGTCGTCGTTTGTTGTTTTGAGGTCGTCAAGGTTAAAAGGAAGGTGAGTTTGTCGTTGAATTCAAGATCCGTTAGGTCGTTGGCAGTCTTGGTGCGATATTTGTTTCTGGGCAGATTTGTTTTCGTTCGAGTTCATCGTTCCGATCTGGTTAGTTGGTTTAAGTTTCGTTCCCGTCCGTAATTTGTTTGATATTTTTCGGATTTGAAATCAAATATGTTTGATATTAATTTCATGTTCATCGTTTTTTTTTATTTTTCAGTTTGTTTTCATTCATTTTTCTTGTTTATTTTTAGGTAGAAATTGATTAGCTTAATTATAATGTTGCTAGATTTAAGTTGAAGATTCAATTAATTATTTTTCAGTTTGTTTTATTAATTTAAAAAGATTTAATTTTAATATAGAAGAGTGTTAGTTTAAATCGCTTGAATCCGTTGTTTGTTGTTTAATATAGATTTAATTCGTGTTCATTTTGTTTGAAGTTCGTTTTTAATTCAGTGATTTAATGTGAAGTTATGTTTTGGTTTTTAATTTTTTGATTCAATGTATCTTTGTTATAATTTTGTTGGATTTAATTTAAAAAGATCAATTGATTATTTGAAGTTTAGTGATTTGAATATGGACAAGAGGGGTTGCTCTGATGGTAAGCAACCCCCACTTCCAACCGAGAGGTTGTGAGTTCGAGTCTCCCCAAGAGCAAGGTGGGAAGTTCTTGGAGGGAAGGATGCCGGGGGTCTATTTGGAAACAGTCTCTCTACCCTAGGGTAGGGGTAAGGTCTGCGTACACACTACCCTCCCCAGACCCCACTAAGTGGGATTATAATTGATTATTTGAAGTTTAGTGATTTGAATATGTTTATTTGTTTTGTTTAAGCTTAATTCGAGTTTAATTCGAATTTGAATAAAACTTGCTTGTTATTGTTGTTGAATCTTTTCATTTATGTCCATACTTTGTTTGATTGTTCTTGAATCCGAAATTAGTATAAGTTTGATTTTCTTGTTTGTTATTTATCATTTTTGATTATTTCCTCAGTTTGTTTCATGATTTTGTTTAGTTTAATATAGAAATTGTTGGTTGTAATGTTGTTAGATTTAATTTTAAGTTCAAATGATTATTGAATTTAGAAATCTGAATATACTTGTTTGTTGTTGTTGTTGTTGAATCTGAAAGTATGTTTGTTTGTTGTTAAAAATATTGTTCAATCAAAATAATTTTAGTTGTTTCTTTGTTGTTCATCATTTAGTTTGAATTTGTTGTTGAAAATTGTTTAGAAATTGGTCATATTTGCTGTAGTTTGGTTGAAATTGATTAGGTGAATTGGTTATAGCTGATGGGGGTAGTTTGGTAATTTGCAGTACGTTCAGGGGTAAAATGGTAATTTCAGTAAGGTTAGAGGTGTATTTTTGGAATTAAAATTCTGAACAATTATTTATTTTGAGTGCTCTTTAATTAGGATTAAAATAATATTAAAATAATCAATAATGGGGGGACAAGATATAATGGTGGGGAATAATACAATTGTTTAATATAAGCATGAGGGACAAGAAATAATATGGGGGAATAATGTATTTGATTAATGTAAGCATGAGAAACAAGACATAGTGGGATTGCGGGGCTCAAGAAAAGTGGTTTAAATAAATAATAATTGTATTTTTTATGTAGTAGTGAGTGTGGTAGGAGAAAGTGGTTGTTTTATTAATTGATTAAAGGGTTTGAGATGTGAGATAAATGGAGAGACTTGATCAGATTTTTTAGAGGAGAAGAAAAAGAGCTTGAAGACTTGAGAGGAGAACTTAAAAGAAAAAGACTTGAATATTAGACTTGAACTTGAAAGACTTACTTAGGGAGAGAGGAATACATTCTGAAAATCTGAAGAGAGTGTGATAGAGTTTAAAAAGAGAAAATAAAAAAACAAAGTGAGAAACGAGTTTAGTTTCGGGTTTTAATACACGCGTGGGTTGTTGCTGTTTAGTTTTTTACATACTTTTGGGTTTGTTCTATTGAGTTGTTCGGTTTTCTTCAAAGTTTTCTGGGCCTTGAATTTGGGTCGAATTGCTGCTGGGTTGCTGTTGTTGCTGTGTATTTACACTACTGAATTTCCGCTGATCTCCCTTTTCTTTTGCTTCCAATATCAGGTACACGACTGTAATACTAGCTATCGCAAGCTAATAATGTGGAAGCATGAATACATATGAAGAATGAAATTTTGAAGTTTTAATTTCGCTTTTTCTTTGGTCTTTTATTGATTGTATTTAGGCTATTTCATGTATTACTAAATAATAATTGGAATAAGAGAAAATAACATAAGTTAGTCTTTAATGAATCGGTTTGGCAAAACGGGTTAATTCACTAGTTATGAAGGTTTCAAGATTATCAACAGTAGGTTAATCATGAACAAGTAGCTAAATTTAGCTAAGGCATGAATTTAAATTAAATTTCGTAAATTAGGCATTAAGGCATGATTTGAGTTCAAGCAAGATTAGAAGAACGTTTAAGTCTAATAAACTTTCTAATAAGCTTTAGTAATTATGGTTAAATCTAGTTTCAAATGGTTGTGAATAATTAATCTCAATAGTTTTTTTTATAACAATGCGAGTTTTAATCTAGCTATATTTGATTCTTTTGAATATTAGTTGTCGAATTTTTATTTTTATTTATAACTTCGAATTTTTAGTAAAATTCCTTTTCATCAATATTTGTATTAATCTAGCAATTAGTATGCCATGCTTTCTTAAATAAATAAATAAAAAAAGCTCGTATTTAATTAGGATTTTCTTTCTTTATTTTAGAGACTAATTTTAATAGAAAAATGTAGTCGCTTTGAGATTTGTCCATTTAAAAATAAATGAGACGAGCCTCGCCAAATAAAACGCACAGATTGCGGGGTCCTCACAAAATGTATGCTTTAATTATTTAGAATTCGGGATGGACCGTTTAGCAAAATTTCACGGCCCTACCCAAAGTAAATGATACGCTAGTCGCTTTAGGCACGCCTTTTAATAATTTAATTTTCTTAAAACTCGGGTGCACATTTATGTGACCCAAATCCAAATCTCAACAGAGTTGAAATGTGCCAACAACCACGGGTGCATTGATGTGACGTGGTTGGAGATGTATTTCCATGATGTTGCAATTCTTGAAAAAATATATAAATAATGACGAAAGCGGTTAAAAGTTAAAACTTGCACATTAGCTCATAATTGTATAAAATCAGATAAACAAGCCGAATATGACAGTTGAGCGACCGTGCTAGAACCACGGAACTCGGGAATGCCTAACACCTTCTCCCGGGTTAACAGAATTCCTTATCCGGATTTCTGGTTCGCGGACTGTAATACAGAGTCATTCTTTTCCTCGATTTAGGATTAAAATTGGTGACTTGGGACACCCTAAATCTCCCAAGTGGCGACTCTGAAATAAACAAACAAATCCCTTTTCGATTGTCCTTTAATTGAAAAAAATACCTTCACCCCTCGCGGGGGCGGAAAAAGGAGGTGTGACAATCACTTATCAAGGAATACTTTTTTTTCCACAGCAATACAATATTTTTTTTCCAATTCAAGTGGCTCTTACTTGTTCAAAACAGTGCACCTTTCTCCTTATTTCATTAGTTCCACTCAAAAGCCAAACCAGTCACCCCACACTTTAACTTTTACACAGTTCATAACAATTCAAGTGCTCATGAGAGGTTAAAAGGTTCAAATAGATGATTAATTCAAATAAATGGGTACGACTTTTAATGTGGTTGCCAAAGAAACAGGATTACATTCTCAAAGGGGTTAACTATGATACATAACAATTATGCGGGTGGAATATGCATATCTGGCTCAACAAAGACACGTCTATATCACTTCTAAGACCAAACAAAACTACTATTTCGCTTTGCAAACACACATGACAAGTTTTAGGAATCAAATACAATGCACAAAATAACACCCAAACCTCATACACAAATGACACATAACTCACTCAGGATTTGTTTCATCAAAACACTCTAGTCAAAGCAGTTAAGCAAAGTTAAGATCCTACAATTTAAGTTACTTATACAAGAGTCAAAAATTGAGCATAAGCATCACAACCAAAATACTCACTATTCTCAAGGTATAACAAAGTCAAGAGATATTGCTTCAATTCAAAACACAACACAATGACTCTTCCTCCAAAAAAAAAACTATCTACACCCGGTTCAAACAAAACCCTTGGAAAAAAACCGCGGCACAAAGAAAAACCAAAGGGGAATTGCTACACTACCTAACAAAAGAAAATATTTTTGTTTTTTTTTCTTTAGACTTAAATCGCTCAAGAAAATTATTTAATAGATCCATCGTTGGTAAAAGTCCAATCTTTTCTATTTTAGAAAAAAATTATTCAACTAAACTAACACAACTAAAATAGCAAAGAAAATCACCTAGACAATCTCCTCACCCCACACTTTAAATTGTGCATTGTCCCCAATGCACATCCATACATACAAGAAGGTAAAAGGAACTCCCTGGTAGGCCAAAGGCCGAAGCACTAGCATCTCATGGGGTACTCAGACTTCTTCCAGGCTTGGTCTTTCGTGCGGGTACCTCACACTTAGTTCCAACCATCTGATTCACTGTTGCATCCTTCCAATGGCTTTGTGTTCCATGCTCCTAAAAATAAAAAATAAACACTACAAAAACAATGAAATAATAAAAAATAAAAAAAATAAATTAAAAATAAATAAATTAAAGTTGGGTTGCCTCCCAACAAGCGCTTGATTTAACGTCGCGGCACGACATGAATCACTTTTTGCATCCACCTCAAGCTTATGAATTGAACCCCAAGTTTTGATTCAAGCTTATGATTATGGTCATGGGGCGGTGGAACGAATCTAACTGGCCCAAAGAAATAATGTAGTATTCTGCACTCCTTGGCCTTTGTATGAGGTATGTAATCCTGACTTTCTGGCAAGAAGTATTCCAGAATATATGCACCCTGTTCCTCATTCCTTGACTCTTCAATTGGTTCGGATGACTCTATTTCCATATCATCATCCAAACATAATGTGGAAAAATGCTTGGAGTGTGGACCAATGCGCTCAAACACATGAACTTCAGGACTTTCAACATCCTCAACATCAATGATACTAGAGTCAACAAAATTTATATCCTCAAAGTCCTTGGCTGGCTCTAGTCTCACTTCTTCAATATTGACATCCTCAAATTGTAGTTGGCTAGGTTGTTGATGTTCTACTCTGACCTCCCCAATTAACACCTCAAAATCATGCTCTTCTTGGCTACTATCCTCAATATTGGCTTGTTGAGCATTAAAAACTCCAACCACTTGACTCAATTGAGCCCCCAACTTGCGAATAGTTGCCTCTTGCCTTTCTATATGCAATTGTTTTTCATTATTTTGTTTCAGAAGGCACTTTAACATATCCTTGATCTCCTTCAGGTCTGCATCCCCAGGTTCTTTGTTCCTGTTAACTTTACAAGAAAAGGTAAAACCATCATAGTAAGGGGTTGGGGGAAAATAAGAAATATAAGCACAACCATAAAAATGACCATTTTTTACCACCACACACATCACACACATTCCACAAATAAGATTGAGTTGGTGCACATAAATCGCTCTCAGGAACGTTTTAAAATTTTGCCATGGGTGGTTTCCTTCAGAATATGTATGGAGATCAATAATAGAATTATCTACACCTAAATTTCCATAATTCCAAGATATTACAAAAAATAAAAATAAAAGCTCAAACTTGAACACTAGCAATATATACAACTACAACTACACCGTTAGTTCCCCGACAACGACGCCAAAATTTGATCACGCCCAACTCTAGTCCTAAAAAGGATAAGCGGTCGCTGCAAATATAATCCGGTTTAAAAGTTCGGAGTCGAATCCCACAGAGAACTAAGGCTTAGCTATATCTAATTAATATCACTAAAAAGACAAGTTTGAACAATTTTCTAAATTATAAAGATTGAGATTTATATTTCTAACTAATTAACTAGCAAATACTAAAAAGCGGTAAAATTATCAACTAACGAGACAAAATGTTAGAGACTAAATTAAGGAGGTCTAGAGTTATGATTTCCCCCAATTGTCGGAATCCTTCTAGCTATGTTCCCTACAATTTTGCCAATGTATTTTCTACTGACAGTGAGCACTTTAGATGCCGTAATTCTCTCTCGAGCAACTACAACAATTTACTAGACATATTCTCTCGAACTATACTAGTTGGCTTTATCTAACCGCTCATTATGACCACGTAAAGGCTTTGTTATTTCTAAACCTGCCTTTAAACCTACTGTATTGATTTCTCACATACGTTAGGAGTGACGTTGTTCAACAACTACCTAAATATGTACTATCTCTCGAGCAGTACACACTAAATAAGCACAGTCAATTGATGGCCATTCAATCAATAACAACAAACACGTAGTTGAACAAGTAGAGAAATATAACGGCTCAATTATATAAAACATAACAAGAATTTATCCTACAAAAGGTTCCATCAAAACCCTAGATAACAAATTAGCTATTCATAATAGTTTGTAAAACTATAATACTAAAAGTCATAACCAACAATGAAAAAAATAGGAAGAGGAAGGAAAAACTCGTAGAAGAATTCCACGCCTTGCTCCTATTGTGTCTCTACCTCCTTAGGTCGAATCTGTGTCAAAAGTATGTCCAACCTCCTCAAAATACCGTTTTTCATGTATATATACCAAGTAGTATAGGGACCAAATAATTATACCTTCTCCTATGCGAAAAAGGACAATTTTTCAGGTATGGACGCTCGCGGTCCGGGCGCGGTATTTTCCCAGTGCACTGCCTCAGTTCGCGTCCAGGTCCACGATCTCGATTTCGACTATGTTTTCACCCTGTTTCCTTGGAATTTAGAAAAACATAAAACATAAAAGTTGTAGCCCTTTGAGTTATCTTTCCAACCATATATTATATTGCCCAAATGGAGTTCAGAACAAAGAGTTATGTCTATTTTACTAGATAATGCATAATATGACTACTCGAGTCTTCATTTGTTCTTAACTATCAAATTTGACCCCTGAACTCGATCTCAACTTAATTCCTTGGGCTTTTACTCAGATTTTAAAGCGTCAAATCACTTGAATTCATTCCATAATATCTATATAGCTCGAAATCACTCCTACAAGGCATAAAACACATAGTTAGTGCAAAATACTAGCGATTAAAGCTCAAACTCAATTAAAGTGTAGTAAATTAGAGTGTAATAAGCGACTAAAAAACATAATTATAGCCTATCATCAGGAGACGATCTTTCAAGTGTTCAATTTCGGAGGTAAGTCTCAATTAATTTTGTGTGGAATAAGATTAGTTTATGGGTAAATGGGAATTTCGGGTAATTCTTTGTGATATTTGGACAGGGAAAAAATGTTCTTATTGGGAATAGGAGGATGATGAGCTTCCTTCTAGAATCGTAGAAGTGATTTGCAAGTTAAAAGGAAAAAGATAGTCTTCGACATGAAAAGAATGTTTTGCAGCGAAGGATGGTCGATCTTGAAAATTATGTGGCCGAAGGAATTGAGAAGGTGAAAGAAAATGATGATTTGAAAAAGAAAGTTGTAGATCTTGAGAATTTGCTGGCAGTTGACGTTGGGTTGATTCAAAAGTTAAAGGATAAAGTGTTCAAGCAATGGATTGTCATTGGAATATCATGGTGTTGCTTTGTTGGTTTAATCTCAAGTTGGATAATCTAATGTGACTGTCATGGTGCTGCTTTGAATTACTTGAAGTTATCAACTGTTGAACTACTTGAAGTTGCAATATTTTGAAATTATGTTGGGAATGTAGTTGTAATATTTGAACAACTTGAAGTTATTTTCCTTTGCACGTCTAGTGTAATGTTGAAATGAATGTAGTTGTAATGTTTTCTTCTATCACATTCAAACAACTTATATGCTAATAAAAGTGCATTCACATTCAAACACGCCTTTACCAAATAAGATCACATCATTCAAAATTAGATATGATAATTCATCATTACCAAAACATAATTGTTCTTAACCATCAGGTGCTTAACCAATGACAAAAAATAAGATGTAATCAACCACTTAATAGTTAAGATAAAAGAACTACCATATAGTTTAAATATCCACAAAACAACCATTAACTACAAATTCACTTAAATAGAAATATCCGAATAAGCTGTTGCTCCTTTTCCCTTCCTTCCCATCACCTTCAGTTTATTTTTGCGTTGCATATGTTTGCAACTAGTTGGATGTCATAGATGCCTTTCCTTTCCAAGTGACCTTCTTTGGTGAGTAAGGCAAGTTGGTTGGCATTGATGCACCAGTGTGATCTCCCTTGAACTGAATCCTTGTTGTCTCAGTTGTGCTTTGCCTAGTCATTTTGTTTTGTAACCTTGTTTGTGTCTCAGAAATAATCATTGGCCTCAATGGGGGGGGGGGTTTCTTCATGCTCAATCTCAGGACCATATGCAACAGAAGTTTGTGTGGCAGAAGTTCTACCTTGGCTGGAAAACACTAATTGCTGGAATTATTGTGTGACAGCTTGAAATGCATTAGACTCATCTTCACTTTGAAATGCATCAGTCTCTTCTTCACTTTGAAATGCATAAGAAGTTTGACTGTATGCTGCTCTTTTCCTCACTTGTGAGCACATTCTAGCATCAGGATCCTGCCATGCCAAGATTATATGTCAATTACAATAATGTAACTGAAAGTAGATAATAATTATGAAAAGCTTTACCTTGTCACATGTTCTTGCATTGTGGGTTGTTTCGCCATATTTGCTACAAGTAATCTGACCTCCCTTTCTTGAAATAGTTCATATTCCCTTTCTTTTTTATACCTCATCAAATTCCCTGTTTCTTTTAACCTTGGGCCTGCCAACAAATTTGACAAGATCAAGTGGTTCCATGGCTTGTGCAGGAGTAACTTTCCAGAACTTTGAACCCTCATAGGCTTCATCTTATGTTGATATGTTAGCAAGTAAGCATTCTCACTATAACACCAATTCATTTATATTAGAGGATCATACTTCTTGTATATCAAAGCCCTTATTGTATGAGGGCAAGGAATACCAGACAAGTCCCAAAGCGTACAAGTACATCTCTTTTGCTGGAGATTGACTATGTGTCTATCCTCACCTTCTGACACCTCATATCCAATGTTATTACCAAAAACCACCTTACAACCTTGAGAAATTTGCCTATAATCAATAAAGAGTTTCATACTTTGTGGACTGTAATTAACAATCCAACTGCTCACCTTAACTTCAGTAGCAACCAACAATTCCATTATTTTTACCCTAATTTCTTCCAACACTTTGATGAAAGGCTTGCTTCTAGCCTCAAGTATCCAAGCATTGAATGACTGAGTGAAATTATTATCTACCATCATGTTCTTACACTGAGTATCAAGATAAGCTCTACACTAAAAAGTTGGTGGATATTGCAACAGATCTTCTGGAGCATCCTTAGACAATTCTCCCAATTTTGAGAATTGATCTATAAATTCTTTCTCATAACTACTCCAGGAATACCACTACATTAGTTTTTTCATTTCACTACTTCTCCATTTTTTACACCAATTTGCTTCAATATGTCTCATACAATATATGTGATGTGCTTAGGCAACACAGTCTTCACTGCATCTAGCAAATCCTATGATATCAAAGAACAAAATAACAAAAATTAGAGAAATTCATAAAACAAGGAGAACAATTAAATTTTAAAATGCTATAATAAACATTACCTTCTGCATATTAGAAATAAATGTCATCTAGTACCATCTTTTAGGTCCAAATACCTATCAACCTCTCTATAAACTAGGTCCATGTCCTACTATTTTCTTTATCAACCACGGCCCATGCCAATGGATAAATTGGTTCATAACATCTTGATCGATGGCAAGCAACAATTGACCTCTAGCCATTCCTTTCAAGAAAGTCCCATCTAACCCAATAAATGGCCTCAAACTATTTTTCCGACCTTGCTTCAAGGCATAAAAATAGATGTACATTTTAAGGATTCTTTTTTCCTGCCAACAATGCCTCTTTTGATATGTTTATGATAACATCACTTCCAGGATTACCATCCCTAATTTCTTGGGAATATGCCTCAAGCTTCTTGTAATCATCAACAAAGTTGCCTTCTAGTTTTTGCCAAGCCAATATTGTAGCCCTCTTCAACTTCCATTTGGAGACATTTAACATGTGATCATCCTCTAGTTCTACTTTCATATCCTTCACCTTAAATTTTGGGTTGTTTTGGATTTTGTTTTTAAAGTAATGAGCCAATGTAGAAGCATCGGCTCTCTTGTTCACAGAGGCATCATCACACGTGTGGTTTGGATTTAAAGTCTTGATTTTAAACCCATTGTCGCGCCCCCTTTTTCCCTATGTGGAGAGAAGTCTGGGTTCCGATGTTCATGGAGGAAGTAACTCGTTTCTTTTTGAGAATTGGGTATTTGAAGAGTCGCCACCTAATGAATTATGGTGCATTAGGGCACCCAGAGTGATTAACTCTTGGATTGGTTTGCATTAGCAGAGATTTAGGTAAGAGCTCGAAATAACCTTGAGGGGAAGGTGTTAGGCACCCCTTTCGGTCCACAACGGTGCGTCCCAGCCGAACTTATACTTATGAACTAGTCCATTAATAAATAAATAGTTTTAAACATATAATTACAAATAAGAGCAGGTTTCGGACATTACATGACTCAAATAATGAGACAAAGGAAAGGCTTAAACAAATTGTATACACATGAAGAGTAAAGGGAATTTAGGAAGGAGGGTCCTAGGTTGGTTAGCCTACAGGATCACCCCACGCAATGTTCGGTAAACACTCCTCAATGAGGGGCTACACGTGACATTAGTGCGTAGTCATCATATCCATATCTACCATTCCCATCCCTTAGCGGTTATTAAGCAAATGTTATTTAGCGATCTCTATGCGTGTTGTTACACGTCTCTTCTTAATGGTCCTGGAGGAAATTAGGACCTCTACCTATAGGCAGTTCTAGATAGACCCCTAAGGTTTAAAGGATAAAATACTAAGGTGACAAGCAAGAACACATAGGACTTTAGCAAATAAAAGCAGGAAGGAGCAAATAAGAGGCTCAGGTTTACCTCCGCAGATAATGTATGTAAACAGCACGACTCAAACACAAACAAGGGCAGTATTATTAAATAGGACCAAAAATAATTAATGAAACCAAGAAATGCTTTTGAAATAATTTGTAATGCAATTTTTATAATTATTTATTGAAATAAAATGCTGGATAAAATTAATAAAAAAAATATAGGAAAATTATGAAAAAATATCAATTACTATTAATGCGTGATTTTGAAGCTATATATGTAAATTTAAAATATTTTTGGAAAAAATTGGGTATCAACACCCATGACTACCCCCATCTTTGGAGATAAGACAAACAAATGGGCAACCATCTTGACATGTATACCTGGATCTAGTTGTGTCACTTTTCTTAACTACCAAAGCTTTCTTATTAGCAACAGAATAGAAATTGATGACCTGTCTTGCTTCATGTATATCCTTAAAGGTCATACCTAAGTATAGATCCATATAATTTTTTAATTTTGTACCTAGATTTTTCCTCCTCTCTTGGTTAAGTATTTCAAGTTCCTCAGAATTATATTCATCATAGTCATATGCACCAAACTGAAACAAATCATCACTTTCTTCACCCTAGTAGCAACTTCTACTTGTACATCAAGATTTTCAGTATGTTCTATGATATTTAAAGCAACTGTAATAAGCTCAAGGTCATCCCTATCAACAACAAAGAACTTTATAACCTTGAATTGAGAAGAAGTGAGAAGTTGAAGTGTCTTAATTCCATTATCATTATTAACCACATAATACTTGCCGGATGAGCCTTACACTAAAAGTTGTTTAACTTCGTTCAACCCTAAATTGATGAACTCTTCACTAATGTCTCTAACAGATAATAAATCTGGATTAAAATTAGTCCATTTGTCGACTAGAGAACCACTATAAAGTAACTGAGGTAAAAGAACTCAATGACCCCCATAGTTGAAAATAATATACACTTTATCAATCATCATTGAAGGAAAGCACATGAAAAAAGGGGATAAACAAACACATATGGACCATATTAGCTATCGATAAATGACAAAAGAAAACGACTTAAAAAATCATAAAAGTAAGATACTAAATCGGGACCAACAAACACCCAACATAACCATAAAAAGTCACAGCTTTACACATAAACTATTATTTTCACACAGTTATTGTACCAGAAATTAAAAACAACAAGGGTTTTCAGAACCTTAAACCCGATGTAGAATAAAGGAGTTTAAAAATTAAAAACGAAATTATAAAATCTACTGACCTTGATGTTGTTATTAAATCTCAGACATCAATTTTCAACCAATCTCTCCTCGCAATTATGTTCAGCAGTAAAAATCCTAGTTGAAGTGCGGTGAAATTGGAGAGGGATCGATCGATTTTATCTAAGTATAATAGGAGAAAGTGGGAAAGTATGTATATAAAAATGGGGTCGGGTAAAAAGGGGTGTGTGTGCGTGTGTGTGTGGGGGGGGAGGGGGGTTAGTAAAAAAGGGGAAATTAATTAGTTCATTTAGTTAAGACACGTGGAACACTTAAATCTGTATTATGCTAAAGTAAGGCATTAGCCTAGAGGGGCAATAATACCACGGGTTGGATAACGGTAGGGACACAGATAAGCTCAATATTTAATGAAAAGTATTTGTGCACCTGGGCGAAGACTACAGGGGCATTTTAGGTCCTTTTCCGATGTATATAAGTTAAATAGATGGAGCAATATTAAGCGGATCTACCTTTTGAAAGCAGATGCAATTTCACCTAATTAGTTTTGGTTCAAATTGTATACGTATTTTTCGCATTTCCTTAACACTAGAAAGATTTTGGAAGCACCTTTGTAGATGAGATCACAAGTGATGGGTACCAATATAGTGTGTAATAGTACAAGGGTTATCCTCTTTTCTTTGTTACCAATACCAACAAATAGCAATTAAATATATATATATTAGTTATCTGTATTCGTAACATAAATTTTGAAAACAGAAACAACAAAAGACGTAAGTATAGAAGAAGCAGAAATTAATCCGAACTCATTGAATTCACAATGTTTTTTTTAAGGAATTTAATCCCATCTTAATATTCGATGTTTAGGATTATTTCCTCCTAGGATAGAATGGATTACACATATTATGCAGCGGTACTCCAAACCCCAGTATTTCAGCAAACACAAATGGCAGCAACAACCACACACTTGCTTTTTATTGTTTGAAAACAATGCAGAAAGAAGGAGAATATTTCAGAATTTTCGTTATGAAATATGAGGGAATGGCTTGGTATTTATAGCCATCATGTTGAGTTCAAACGAAGAGGTGCAAAGATGGCTTTTCGCGTAAAACTGCTATAACGAAAATGGCTATTTACGAAAAATAAATCGAAGGGAAACTTAAATTACCGTTACAGAAACGGTCGATTTGGATTAAATATTAATATTATTAATCAATTAATCAAATCATTTGACCAAATTCGAAGCTGAGTGAGCGACAATGACGACGGTGCGAGGCTTGCCTCTTTTTCAACTCTGTAAGAGCTAGAAGGGTGTGTGCGTGCGCGCGTGTATATATATATATGGGAAATAGATGAGAAAATGAAAATTTTGAATTTCCCTCCTTTATAAAAAAATATTGTCGCATATATATATATATATAGAGAGAGAAAGAGAGTGAGAGAGAGAGAGGGGAAATTCAAAATTTTCATTTTCTCCTTTATTTCCCATTTGTATGCGATAATATTTTTTTACAAAGGAGGAAAATTTAAAATTTTCATTTCCTCCTCTATTTTCCGTTTGCCCTGGCTTCCAACGTGGAAGACACAAAAAGGAGTTAAGAGGATAAGCCTCAAATATAATTTATTACACTGGTAATGTAGATAATATTTTCTCCATTATAATATATTATTAATTTATTGTAGTAGCTAAGCTGCTTTAAGTTTTACGATAACAAATTTGATTTTTTATGAATGATTGTGGGTAATCATCAGTTTTTTAGATAATTTGATTGTGTAAAAATTATTCCACACCATTAGTATACAGATATTAAATTAACTCGTAGGGTATTAGGTGAGATGAGCTAATAAGGTGGGGTATGATAAGAAGTGTGCTCCTCATTCTTATGAGATATCGTCAACGACAAATCCTAATATTTTGCAAATACAATGAGGATTTTTCAGTCTATGTAAATCAAATTGCTCATGGAGTATTGTATTGTATTGTACTATATGGTTTTGGTGTATACAATATTTGGATAGATTGTTTTGTTTTTTATCATTTCATGATATTATGTACCAACAATATGACGAATAAACTTGCAATATTATAAAAAAATAGTAAGGTATGGGGTACTATTATTATATAAAAGATAGGGTAAAGGATAAATGTAATTTTTAAATAATAAAAAAGTGCAAGATGAGATAAAAAAAAAAAAAAATAACGCGACCACACCAAATCGGTCGTTCCAAAAAGTGGCACTTTTTGTCGTTACGTAACGACATATTAAATGATGCAATAAAATTTAAGTAACAATCAAAATTGTATTTAAAGTAACAATACGACACAATATAACATGTAACAACCATCCAAATAAGCTGTTACAAGCAAAAAAAAAAAAGATTTGTACTTAAGCCACTAAGCATATTAGTTGCTTTAATTCATTTTTACAAAGTAATAGTTGAATTATTATTGATGTTTTACATAAAAAGTAACGTAATTCTTGATTCAAATGATATTAGTGACATAGTAATCTTTTTTCTTTTTAATAAGTAATACTTAGTATTATAGTGAAAAAGTAATCGTGTTGACAACAAAAGAAAAAGCCACGCTCTTCTCCGTTAATTCTCATTACAATGATAATGACTTTTCGAAAACTGAAAGCGTAAGTTACTTAAGGTGATCATGATACATGCAGCCTCCATCCCTATCATTACACTACAAATAAAATCTTCATAAGCAAGCAAAGTTATGATGGTTAATTACACAATAAGTGAGGCTTTATTCCTGTTGTAAGCTTTAAGTCCAAAGAGTTATAATATACTCTTTAATGGGAATATGAATGTGATGCGTATGACGGTGGACAGGTCAAGTAGGATTGATAAGTTTTTAGGTTGATAATCTTCTGACAATGGGATCTATATGTCACTTCAGGCAAATCATACATCGGAATAAGACAAAAAAATGAAGAGTTTTATAAGATATAACACAAGTTTACATGTTATATTTATTTTTAAGCTCAATAATTATGTAGCCCAAAAGACAAATCCGTGAGGTCTGCTAGGGCAAAGCAGAGAATGCGTGCCATAAAGTTGGGTCATGACAATAAACAAAATGATCAATTAATCGCAACACAGATAAATCTTTATATCTCATTTAAGTATACATGGATTTTGCATTACCAGTCTAAGGTAACTCTAGTGATAATTAGCCAGAATTGGATTACTATCAAGTGAAATTCTTAATTAATTGGGAGATGTGAGATAAAAGAAAAAAAAAACATTTTGAGTATAATTTTATATAGTTCCCTAAATAGTGAACTGGGAATAGAGAGGGTTATTTTATGAAAAATACCTAGAAAATTAGTTCTAAATATTTTGGTTTTAAAATTATTTTCATTTATGATAAGTCAAAAAGAAAAGCAATCGAAAGAGAAGCTGATTTTTCAATAGAATTTTCATAACTTTACATACAAATCTTCCTGATTAAACATTTAACTTTTCCATTTAGAAAATCACATTAGCCTAATAAAAAGAATTCCTTCTTCTTTTATGTGCAACAATAGAAAAGAAAAGAAAGTCAAATAAGGCATAAGCCACTTTCATATTTAAGCCACCAATTCCCTTTTTCTTTATTAAGAACAACAAGCAAATTCAATGAATATGTCTAAAGATAATTCTACGAATCCGATCTGTTTTCTTTTGGACGTCGATATTTTTTTTCCAATGTCCATGTACTTGTTTGTGAAACTTATAATATTTTGCGTATTTTTTAGGTAACTTCAAAGAGAATTACCCGCATTAAAAAGTTAACGGCCTATTATTCATTACAAAAAATATAGGAAACTACCAGGCGTATCCATTTATAAGTAGCTCATTATAAAAATTGGTTAATTTATAAAATATTACTAATATTAGCCAATTAGCTATTTGTAGAAAAAAAAGGTCAAATTTTTACTTTCTTTTGAGTGAGTGCTATTAGATTAGATTTGGTACATATTAAGGATCTTGAATCTCAGTTTTGGGATAATTTGGTAAAGTTTTGAGGTGGTTTGAATTGAAAATTCGAAGTAAAAACTTAACATGAAAAAAAAATGATATATGTATCACACCGTGTATCAATTGTGTATAATATATGTATCATATTTGTATTAATTGTGTATCACATGTATACCTGTGTGTGAGATACATGTTCGATACATGTGTCGAAGAAGTATTTTTTGAACTCGATTTAATTACGAATTTTGATACAAAACAAGTCCAAATCACCTCCAATCTTCCTCAAAATTTGTGTATTGACTTATCTATATATTTTCAATGAATTTCAACCATACCCATTGAAAAAGTTTCTTTTTTGCTTAGATTATTAGAATATTGTATTTTTTTTTGTATTTTATCACCTTATTTGCTACCTCATCCATGAAATTTCCTTAGTGTCTTGCATCTAATGTTGCTAATCACGCTTAAAAAAGTATGGAAGGTGATTTTTGCATGCAATTCTTTGATAGAAAGAACTTTATTTTTATTTGGTTTTTCAATTTTTATATGTGCTTGGTTAGTATGGCTAGAAGTTGGTAAGTTGAAACTTATTTGGGACATTTGTGTAAGTTACCCAAAAATATAGTTATACAAAATATATATAGGTGTAAATTCTAATTGGAACCCACACCTGATTAACAAATTTAAAAAGGACAAAATTGACTAGATGAGGTCGACACATGTTTTACTTTTCAAATTGGGTTCTCGGTAGAGCAACGATTGCGTATTGTATGGAGAAGAATGTTCCTTTTTATAAAATATTTTCTTGTAAAAGAAGTTAGTAAAGATCGTTTTCTGATTATTTTCCAGTAATGTGTTGGGTCTAGAAGTCATTGTTGTATGGTAATCATATACACAGTGCAGAATAAAATGAATATATAGGGCTCGTTTGGTATGAGGGGTAATGAATAATTAATTGCAGGATTAAATTTAAGAAGAGTTTTTCTCATATTTGGTTGGGAGAAAATTACGGTATAATTATATCCCGAGATTAGTCTAGGATTATAGCATTTTTTTTATCCTCATGAAAAGTGGAATAACAGATCCCGGGATAATTAATCATGTGATAACTTCTTTCCAACCAAAATAGTGTTTTGATGATAGTATTAAGTGGGCGTTTGGACATAAGAATTGTAAAATTCCAAAAAAAAAGTGAAAAAAATTTTCAAGTGAAAATGATATTTGAAAATTATAGTTGTGTTTGGACATGAATATATTTTTGGGTTGTTTTTGAAATTTTGTGAGTGATCTGAGTAAAAATTTGAAAAGCAATCAAGTGAAAATTGAAAATTTTATGACCAAACGTTGATTCTGAAAAAAAAAAGTGAAAAATTTCTTATGTCCAAACGGGCTCACTCGAAACCACAAAAAGAGGTGACTGAAGTAAGTGATACGGAATAATAATTGTAATTTTGCAAACTTCTGTTTAAAAATGAAGCAATCATTTGTTCAAAATCATTCCTTATCTTTGAATATAGAATTAATAGTCCTCCTTGTTTGTCATACTAGTGCATTTTTAATCTCTTCCCTAACTGACCGTTATGTTTAGCAGAGGAGCTAAAATAGCTCAGTTAGGGCAGAGACTAAAGGTGCACTAGTTCTACAAATATAGAGGACTATTAATGCACCACGCGAAAAAAATAGGGATGACTTTGAATCTAAAGGGATTATTTTAGGCCTTTTCACATTCACGATACCAACATACTAAAAAGTGTACTACTCCTATTGCTTTTCAAATGAATAATTTTTAAATTCATACTAAAAATACCCAACAAAACATATTAAACGTACGGTAAAAACTTAGATACACCCGGCATTTGTACCAAATCAATATACTTTACCATGATAAATTAAAAAATTAAGTGAAAAAGCACATTAATTTATCTATGATTAGGTGATAAAAAAAGTATGCAGAAGACACATGTCATGCGATCTCTATTTTGATAAAGATATCGGGTGCGGACAAATTTTTACCCCGACTAAACCAATTGGCTACACGAGTAGATTAATGCATGACCTCATGTGGAACCTGATGTCTAACCCAACACCAGTTGATGGCTCTCCCTTTGTATTAATTGAGAGTCACAATTGCCACCTGCTCTCTGAGGAAAGTCTTTTGAATACAACGTTGCTCTTTTGAAATGTTCATAACTTGCCAGTTGCCATATTTGATCGACTCGATTATGTCATACAATACTTTTTTATTTGGCTAGTAACGATCAAATTAAGTTCAGATGATATCATCTGTATTAGAATATTCAGCAGCACCGGATAAAGTTCTACGTTCGACACTGGATTATCATTGGCGAATTCAGGAATTTTTTTAAGGGTATTTAAACTTGAATGAAGTAAAAAAAAATCCCAATAAAGAGTGTTCGATATATGTTATGTACCTCCAAAACTTAATATTTTACCTATTTTCGACGAAGGATGGTCAATTAAGTAAATGCAGCTTCGTCCCTGTGGTTAACTGTTTTATGTTTCAACTAATTCTATTTATTCATAGATAATTACTTATACTTATTACATCTTTTAGGTGATTTGACAGTAATTCTTCCATAATGTCAGTGTATAGAAGTTATTAATTAACAGCCATATCATTCCACATTTTAGAAACCAATTGCTGTGAACCAAGCCAAATAGCATGGCAACCCCCTCGCACTCTTTACTAAAAATAGCTTTAGATAAGTCATTTAAAATTTCTTTTTCCAAGATTGTCAGCACATGACTTTCTATTTTTAATAAGCCATCCCCTAGGTTAGTGTGTTTGAGAGAGAGCTCCAATGGATTCCTCTTCACTCTTTCGCTTGACTTTCTTCTTCTCCATTGTTGTTTTTCTTCTTGCAAATTCATTGTTTTTTAGCTCCAAGACCTATTTTCAACCAACTTCTAAGACTAGGAAAACTAAGTTTGGTTCAATTTTAGAAACACCAATTTTCAAAGTCAACAACACTTTTGATAGCAGCCCATCACACCCTTTAGATCCACTTACTATTCAAGAAATCAACAAAGCCCAAATCATTATTTCTTCATATAAGCCTTTCTTAGGTTCTTTTCCTTCTATTCGTTCTTTATCACTAGATGAGCCTGAAAAAATTCAAGTCTTAAATTGGAAATATGGTAACCCTCTTCCTCCTAGAAGAGCATTTGTTATTGCTTGGGCCAATGACCAAGTTCACTTGCTCATTGTGGACTTAAACTTGGGCCAAGTTATAAGTCATGTACAAAATCCCGGATCGGGCTATCCACCGATATCCATTGATGATGTTCGGGTTGCTATACGGGCCACATTGTCCAATGAAGAATTCAATAAATCCATTGTCGCGAGAGGAGTTAATTTTTCGGATTTGGTTTGTACTACGCCATCTTCGGGCTGGTTTGGGCCCGAAGAAGAAGGTAAAAGGATCATGAAAGTTCGATGTTATTCGAGCCAAGGTACTCCTAGTTTCTATATGAGGCCCATTGAAGGTCTCGTAGTAATTGTTGACATTGACAAAGGTGAAGTTATCAAAATTTTGGACACAAGTCCAAAAATTCCAATTCCAAATGGTGAGAACACGGACTACAGATATACGTCACAAGACATGCCTCCACAAATGGAACCACTTAATCCAATCTCAATAGAACAACCCAAAGGCCCAAGTTTTACTATCGAAAATGGACATAACGTTAAATGGGCCAATTGGGATTTTCACCTAAAGGCGGATCAAAGAGCAGGAATAGTCATTTCTAGAGCTCGAATTCGAGACTCAGAAACTGGTGAACCAAGAAGTGTAATGTACAAAGGATTTGCTTCAGAATTATTTGTGCCATACATGGATATTGATGAAAATTGGTATTTTAGATCATATATGGATGCTGGTGAATTTGGGCTTGGGGCAACAGCAATGTCACTTGTGCCACTTAATGACTGTCCAAGATATTCCTATTTTATGGATGGGCTTTTTGTTACTGCTGATGGTAAGCCATTTGTTCAGCCCAATATTATTTGTGTGTTTGAGAGATATGCTGGTGATATTAGTTGGAGACATTCTGATCTTCCCATTCATGGTTTTGAGGTAAGACTACATATTTTCAAAAAGGATATTTGTTTTGAAGCCTATGAATTATGAAAACTATTAAAGAAAGATAACTTTTTAAATGGGATTTTTACACAAGTAGCCATCCATATTCATCGTGTACTCTTTAGCTATATACATAGATTATACATTGATTATACATGATTATACACATATTAAACATAACTTATACGTATATTATATCTCCACCGCCTATTTTTAGTTTAAGCGATTGAGTGGGCGGCTAATCAGATTAATTCTTTTGGTTACAGGAGCGAATAAGAGAGTCAAGACCAAAGGTGACCCTTGTGGCTCGAATGGCTGCATCGGTTGGAAATTATGACTACATTTTCGATTGGGAATTTCAAACTGATGGTTTAATTCGTGTTACGGTAATTACTTGCTTACTTAATTTTATACAAACTCGTGACACTGCAGTTCGAATTGTAACTTCTTGACTAAAAAGTTGGTTAAATTTATAAATAGGTTGGCTTATCTGGAATGCTAATGGTAAAGGGGACTCCACAAAATAGCACAAATGAAGATGACATATTTGGGCCATTAGTTTCAGAGAATGTGATTGGTGTGGCCCATGATCATTTCATCACATTTCATTTGGATATGGACATTGATGGCCCAATTAACTCATTTGTAAAAGTTGGTCTTGTGAAAGAAGAAAATCCATCAACAAAAACACCAAGAAAAAGCTATTGGAAAGCTAAAAGGCAAGTAATTGAGAAAGAAAAAGATGCTCAAATTAAGCTTAAGCTTTATGAGCCATCTGAATTTCATTTCATTAATCCTTTGAGGAAATCAAGAATAGGAAATCCAACAGGGTACAAGATTGTTCCAAAGGGTAATGCAGCTAGTTTACTTGATCTTGATGATCCACCTCAAGTTAGAAGTGCTTTCACCAACAACCAGGTATGAACTGTGCTGGAGATATATTTAAGTAAATAAAAGTGTGTTTTTTCTGATGATTTAAACTATCAGATAAAATGATCGGGCACTTCGACATGGTATTAAAACATGATGAGTTCTTATCATTTCATCGAAATAAGGTTATTAAAAGCTAAAAGTTAGCTTTAAGCTTTTGTCCTATTAATCGAATTAAACTGTTTAGAAAATATTGGTGTTATTATTCTTGTTGTTATGTGTGCGGACTCTCCAAATGTTGTCGCACACGTGTCATATCAACCAATAATATAGTCCTTTTGGAGGATCCGACACGTATTCTGTGGCATTTTCTGAGAGTCCGAGCAACATAAGTTATGTTACTAATACTGCAATTAACATTTGTTTCTGAATGATAGATATGGGTAACTCCATACAACAAATCTGAACAATGGGCTGGTGGGCTGTTAGTTTATCAAAGCAAAGGAGAAGACACACTTGCTGTTTGGTCCAACAGGTAAGAAAGATATGGTAGTAGTTTCTTGACTAGTTAAGGGAGCCTTGCGTAACTGGTAAAGTTGTTGTCGTGTGATCAGAAAGTCACGAATTCAAGCCGTGGAAACAGCCTCTTGCAGTTTTGCAAGATAAGATTGCGTACAATAGACCCCGGCGGTCCGCTTATTCCCCGGACCCCGCACATAACAAGAGTTTAGTGCACCGGGCTGCCCTTTTTAACATTAAAAGCAGCTAAATCACTATCTTAATACATAAACTATTATATCATCAAGCTATACCTAACGATATAAATAAGTCATGTAAGTTAGTTAGAAAAGGATCGCTATCATTTAATTTGGCATAGAAATGAAGGGAAAAAACTAGGCCAAAATTATTGAGCTTATGATAATGAAATCTTATTTGTTTTATTTGACAGAAATCGTGAAATCAAAGAGAAGGATATTGTACTGTGGTATACATTAGGATTTCATCACGTACCATGTCAAGAAGATTTTCCAGTTATGCCAACTGTTACCTCTACCTTTGATTTGAAGCCTCTCAATTTCTTTGAAAGAAATCCAATACTTAGGGCCAGGCCCAATTTTGATGAAGATTTACCTGTTTGTCGGTCCACTAATTTAAATTAATTTCTCACTCGGTCTTTTTTTTTATTTTTTATTATTATTAAGCTAGAGGTAGGGGCTAGGAGAAATGGAGAAGCGGATAATAAGGTAGGGAATTAGACTCTCGCCAACAAGATGAAAATTGAGATAGCCAGCTAACTGAGCTACTAAAATTCTGCATTAGTTTCCCATTCACACATTAGTTAATATTGGTTTTTTTTTTTAATTTTTGTAAAATATTTCACCTTTTCATTTTTGGTGAAAGTTATTAATAGTGGATGCAAATTCTTTTGCACTTTGTAGACCATCCCATACGAAGGAAATATTTTCTGTGTGTTAATTTTTGCTTTACGTGTAAAATGTGTTTTAGTGATTCGTTCAGAGGCGGACCCAGAATTTGAAGATCGGAGGTGTACTTTTGAATTTAACCAAAATCTGTTTTATATAGAGGGTGCCTTCTACTAATATATTACTATTTTTTAAAGACATATACATATATACATAAAATTTTTGCCGAACTTTACGAGTGCCGAAAACCTCTCTCGGTATAGCATATGTCCGCCTCTGGATTCAACTATGCTTCTGATTTGGAGAAGCTTTTAAAGGGCCAGCCAAATAAACTTAAAAAAAGAGTTTATTTGAAAACAGTAAGTTAACAATATCAGTAAATATTAGAAGTCACCTGAAAAATGTTTGAGGGAGTTCATGGATGGGTAAATAGTTACCTACATCGAATATGTACACCAAACAGATAAAGCTACCCGTATTAATTAAACTTCTAATATGAGAATGGTCCCTTTTTGTTTAAAATAAAATTGTTACTGAAATAAGATAATGTGACCGACTCTTTCTCAAAGGTCGCGCATAATAAAAGTATTGTCAATTGGGTTGGTGACAAGAGGGGAGGGAAAAACCTATACTCCATCCCAGAGGGCGGACCAGAAATTTAATTTTAATGTGACGGATATACAATATTTTGTTTAATTAGTACCCTTTTAGCGTTAAAGGTGTCAAATGATTTAAATTAACTATTTTCAAGGTATATATATATATATATTCACAAGATTTCTGTCGAAGTTTACGGGGTCTAGTGATTCACAAGATTTCTGTCGAAGTTTACGGGATCTAGTAACACCTCAATATCAGCCATAGGTCCACCTCTGCTCCATTCAGTTCACTTTAATTGATCTCTTAGTTTTTTTTTTTTTTTGTGATACATAATATTTAATTTTTTAAAATATCAAAAAAGAATTAATTTTTTTCCCCCAAAAACTCTTGGAGTATCTTGGAAAGGAGTGATATTTATATTGCATATTATCACTCGACAATGTGTTGAGCAATGGGAGTTGGCATTTATTTTGCGATGCACATATCTAAATGATCGGATTTTAAAAAGCGTTGCTCCCTCCGGTCACAATAGGTCACAATAAGTGACCATTTTATCTTTGGAATATTTATTAAGGAAATACGAGTTTCTAGAAAAAAAATATATTCACTAAATTAACCTTAATTAATTGTTACCTTGACATATTGAAATATGTAAATAAGAGTAAATTTTGAAAAAATAAAATTAATTCCTTCTTGATTATGTAAATGGACACTTATTTTGGACCAAAATAAAAAGGTAAAATGATCATTTATTGTGGATCGGAGGGAGTAATAGCTACAAACCGACCAATGACCATTAACTTGAGTTAATTTGTAAATGAGTAGCTAATAATAAATGCTTCGCGTTATTGTGTGGGATAACGACAGAGTTGGAAACTACTTCGTCGATCCAATTTAATTGATTTTTTGACCTTTTTTAATGATTCACAATATTTGATTTTTTCAAATATTGAAAAGAAACTAATTTTTTTTTCAAAGTTGCCCTTGGAGTAGAGAGCGTAGGAGTATTTGTTGTATTTTCAATAAATAAATTAAAATTAATATGATCAGTTTCATTGTTAATTAATGCTAAAAGAGAATTTTTTTTATATGTGTAAAAATAACCAAAAAATCAATTAAATGATCGGGAGAGAGTAGATCTTAGTATTAGCGATAACTTCACTATGCTTTTCTCATACTCAAAGTTTCCCTTAGTTACATCATTAATTTCCTTTCATTGTTCTTTTGTTTTTTGTAGTACTACTTTCCCCCTTTCGGATTATCTGTCATGATTCTCTTGTACAGGTTCTTTAAAAAAAAATTTAATTAAAATGGAATTTTGACTATTTTACTCTTATTCATGTCTTAATATTCGATATTTCTTCATTGATATTTAAACAAATTGAGGTATTTGTAGTCTTCAAGAATAATTTATTACTAAGGGTAAAAAATAAAAAAAGGATAATTAATTTTGTCTTGAACTATTAAAGTGACAAATAATTTGATACAATTATTTATAGTAATCACGACTGATAATATGAGACGTAAGAATATTAAACAAATAACAACTCTTGTAACTTAAAGTTAATAAGGACCACTTTTCTGGTGTTGAATTAATTTTGCATCACTAGTTCATAAGCATCTCATTCACTAATTCATAAATATCTTTTCCTAATCAGACTTTCCTCTCCACATACATATTCATGCATGGATTTCCACAAATGGTGGAAATCGAGATGCAACTTGGTCATTTGTGGATCTATGCAATTCGTTCCCTTTCGGAATCTAGAAAAAACATATACTACCAAAATATCGTCATATAGCTCAGATTCCATTATCGGAGCCCACCAGGCCACCACTAAATATTCAGTGTCTCATGACTCCAAAAAGTATTACGTCAACCTATTTTTTTTGGTTCGTTCCAAAACGAATGATCACTTTGTAAATTAATAACTTAGCTTAAACTTACAATTCTATCCTTAATGAGAAACTTTTATAATCATACAAATACTTTGGGCCCTTTTTTGACTTGTTTAGGACCACAAATTTCAAAAATCTTTATTTTTTCTTAAACTCCGTGTCCAGTCAAACATGTTCACATAAATTGAAACGGAAGGAGTACTATTAACCGAGTACATATATTATTATATTGCTGAAGCGCGCGCACATATATATATATATATATATCAAATATGTAAGTATTGTGACGCTTTCTCTAAGATCTTAGTATTATGACGCTTTCTCTAAGATCTCTTACTTTGTCATATTTCAATCTACTTTTCATAATTTTCCTCCTTTTCTTTCTTCCTTTTTTGTTAATATTTCACATTTTCATTTTTTGGAGAAAGTTAACAGTAATGAGATGTAATTTTTTTTGCACTTCCTTACCCTCCACCTGCACCTTGCTTCTAATATGAGAACGATTTCTTTTTAAAGAAAGATTAATATAGTTATTGAAACAACGTAATGTGACCCGACTCTTCCTTAAATATCGCGCTCACGCATAGTAAAAGTGTTGTGTATTGGATTGGTGAGGAGAAGCTATACTTTACATATATATATATATTGCATATTTATAACTCGACAATTGTGTTGAAATAGTAATGATAATGCTCAGCGTTATTGTTCAGGGTTACAACAGAATTATAAACCAGATACCTTAATAGTAGTGATAACTTCAATAGGGGCGGAACTAGCATAAAGGATACGAGTTTGACTGAACCCATTTGCTTAGGTCAAAATCATATATTTGTTTTAAAAAATTCATTAAATACATACAAATTATTAATTTTATAGCTCGGTAACTTAGATTAAATACAATCCTAAACTCATAAAATTTAAATCTTGGCTCTGTCTTTGACCTTCACTAGTCTAGATCCGCCTCTGCTCATACTCAAAGTTTGCCTCTCATGAAAAAATAAAAAAATAGTAGTAACATTTACAAATCTTGTAATGTTAATTTAATTTGGATAATTAAATGAGTGGTTGTATCAGCAGTTCATAAACATCTCATTCACTAATTCATAAATATCTTTTCTTAATCAGCTTTCCACTTCATATGTTCATGGCATGGATTTCCACAAATGTTGGAAGTCAAGATGCAAGTTGCTCATTTGTGTAGCCCACCACCAATATTCAGTCAAGGACTCCAAAAATTAAAGGGATTGTTACCTAAATAGCCGCCAAATATAATATTTATTTTTCAAGCCGATATATATAGATTACATATTGATTATACATAATTATGTATATATAGAAATGACCAAAGCAGTACACATTACTGCTGAAAAAGAAGAAGGCATGCTAGTAGTTAAGTTGTTGCTCTCTCTGACTATCCGTTTTCAATTATATTTTCTTACTGATTTGCTAAAAAGAGAATGATATATTTATATATACAAAAATAATTTAATGTTAAATTATTTATTTTACTCCTAGTAAGAAGACTTTAAAGCTCTACAAATATTATAACGTATCTACAACCATAATTTCAAAAGTCTTCCTTTTAAAAAATCTAATAATTATCTTGAAGTATAAGAGTATTTATCTATAAGAGTATTTATCTATAGTACTTTTAACTCTCTCTTGTAAATGTGATGGCCCCTTGTTTTTAAATGAAATTCTACGTTCCAAGGCTTTAAAAACCTCTTTTAGTATAACCTCGATTTGCGTGCGCAGTCCGAGTGCGTAGCCGGAAAGCTTATATGTGAAAATCTGTGAAAAATGATAAATTTTGACGATAAAATGAATTAATTTGACTTCGGTCAACGTTTTGGGTAAACGGACCCGGACCCGTGATTTGACGGTCCTGGAGGGTCCGTAGGAAAATAAGGGACTTGGGCGCATTCCCGGAATCGAATTCCGAGGTCCCAAACCCGAGAAATGAATTTTTGAAGAAAATTATTTTCTGAAATTGTTTATAGAGTTTGGAAATTAATTTTGATTAGAACATGTTGGTATCGGGCCCGTATTTTGGTTCCGGCGCTCGGTACATGTCTTATATATGATTTAAGATGACTCGGTGAAGTTTGGTAAGAAACGAAATCCGTTTGACGTGATTCAGACCTTAAATGCAAAATTTGATGTTTAAGAAATTTTGATAAATTTCATTGATATTGAGGTTTAATTCGATATTCTGATGTTATTTTGGTAATATGAGTACACAAATAAGTTCGTGGGATATTTTTGAAGTTGTGTGTATATTTGGATTGGAGCCCCGAGGGCTCGGGTGAGTTTTGGATAGGCCACGGGGTGCATTTGGAACTTAGAAAAATTGCATAATTTTAGGTGGTGTGCCCAGGCCTGCAGGCTTCGCAAATGCGAAGGCTGAATCGCAAATGCGAAACCAGCCCAGGCCTGCATTGGCTCACAAATGCGAGATTTTCTTCGCAAATGCGAAGATTTGCCAATGTACTAGTGATCGCAAATGCGACCTATGTATCGCAAATGCGAAATTTTCGCAAATGCGAAAGTTCAGCATTTCTGAAGGGGTTCGCAAATGCGAACCCTGTTTCACAATTCCCATGTTAGCAAAGGTCGGGGTTCGCAATTGCGAACCCATGTTCGCATTTCCCATACCTGCGACCTGCAACTTTATACTTAGACGATTTTAAACCCATTTTTCACATCTTTTCAAAACACAAACTCTATTGGACGATTTTCCAAGAACAACTCTTCTTCCAAATCAATTGTAAGTTAATTTTAACTCATGTCCTTCAATCATTAACATCTTTTAACATGATTTCAACTCAAAATCAATGATTTTCATGAGGGAAATTGGGTGTTTTGGGTAGAACCTAGGTTTTTCAAAAATTAGGGATTTGGACCTTGATTTGAGGTCCAATTTCAAAATAAATTATATATTTGGGTTCGTGAGGGAATGGGTAATCGGATTTTGGTTCGAACCTCGGGTTTTGACCATGTGGGTCCGGGGGCAATTTTTGACTTTTTGGGCAAAACTTTGGGAAATTCATTCTAATGCATTCAAATTGATTCATTTAGCATTTATTGATGTAATTAAGTAACTTGTGACTAGATACAAGCGAATTGGTGGTGGAATCGAGGGGTAAAGCTATAATTGAATCGTGAATTGTGTTCGTGGCATCGAGGTAAGTGTTTGGTCTAACCTTAGGTTGAGGGATTAGGAGTTGTGTCCTATTTGCTATTTTCTTCTTGTTGAGTACGACGTATAGGCATGGTGACGAGTATCTATACGTTGGTGTCAAACATGACCATGCGTCTTATATTGTGATTTTCATGACTTTGTTGTATTATTCATGCCTTGGTGAAGATTTCTATTTGTTGTGTAAAGTTGTGGAAAGAATTGTGACCTATAAACATTGAGGAGCGTTGGCTCCAGTTGTATAATGAATTGTGAAAGTATAAGTGATAATTGAAACTCTAGAGTATTGGTTCGAGTTGTGAAGTAAAAGTGAGAAAGAGAAGAGATCATTATGTTGCCCCCTTGCCGGGCTATTGTTAAGTTGAGGTTCCCTTGCACTGTGTTCTTAATTGATATTACGGATGTTTAGGTTGTGATTCTTTGTGTTGGTGTTGTAACGAGTTTGGTTATAGGTGAGGTAGTTAGATGTCGTAACGAGTGCTGAGGTAGTTAGGTGTTGTAACGAATTTGGTTATAGCTAAGGTAATTAGGTGTTGTAACGAGTTTGTTATAGCTGAGGTAGTTAGGTGTTGTAATGAGTTTGGTTATAACTAAGGTAATTAGGTGTTGTAATGAGTTTGGTTATAGCTAAGGTAGTTAGGTGTTGTAACAAGTTTGGTTATACCTGTTCTCCCTTGCCGGGATGTTTGTTTCAATATTATTGTTCCCTTGCCGGGATTCCTTATGATTATTGTTGGCTTGTAAATGGGAGCGGGTGGTACGCCTACCACAAGATATAATGAAATGGGAGCGGATGGTACGCCTATCACGAGATAAATAAAATGGGAGCGGGTGGCATGCTTGCCACGAGATAAATGAAATGGGAGCGAGTGGTATGCCTACCACAAGATAAATGAAATGGGAGTGGGTGTCACGCCTGCCACGAGATAAATGAAATGGGAACGGGTGGCACGCCTGCCACGGGATATAATGAAATAGGAGCGGGTGGCACGCCTACCATGAGATATAATGAAATGGGAGCGGGTGTCACGCCTGCCACGAGATACAGGAAATGGGATCGGGTTGCACGCCTGCAACAAGATGTGAAAAGAAAGTGAAATCTGCCTTTGTTTTTCCTATTCTTGGTAGTGGTTGGATTTTGATTCCTTTATAGTTCTCTTGATATTTTGTTTTACCTGTTATTTCCCGAAGCATGTTTCCCCTCCCATTTTTACTTGTTTATTGCCGTATTTCTTTTCCGCTATATATATTTGAAATGCACAAGTTTATTTGGTAGTTTGGTCCTAGACTCGTCACTACTTCGCCGAGATTAGGCTAGGCACTTACCAGCACATGGGGTCGGTTGTGCTGATACTACACTCTGCACTCTTTTGTACAGACCCCAGTGTTGTAGACTTCGGACCTCAGTGAGATTGCTGAATCTTGTTCATCAGTCGACCCGAGGTAGCCCTGTAGGCGTTTGTAGGCCTTGGTGTCTCCTTTTATCTACCTTTATATTTCTTACATGTATTTCTAGAGATAGTGTTGTATTTAATTCTTTTAGACCTTTATTTATAGTATTCTTAGACCATCTGTGAAGCTGTGTCACCAGTTCTGGGTAGTTGCGACTCAAACAGTTGTATTAGATATTCATGTTCAGATAGCTTATTGTTTCTTTCTTCCGCTCGTGTTAAATTCTGCTATTTAAATGTTATTATTTTGAAATTGTTAATGAATATAAAATGGGTAAAAAGTTCACAGACAAGCTTAGTAGAGTTTGAGGGATCAGTACGGAGACGTTTGTATTTATGCCCCAGAGGCTACAGAGTTAGGAAAAGTTTCACTTTTATTCTTCCCTGTCATACGATTTTGTTCTCTCAAGGCTGAATTGAAACCTCTACTCTTGTCCTTTCGCGAATGGCAAGGTCATGTACCGCTTCTTCAGCCGAGCAGCAGCACAGAACGGTGATAGATCAACTATGTCTTCGGAGGCTTTGTGGAGGTTGGATAAGTTTCATCAAGCTCTTCACGACTACTTTCAGCGGTGCATCCTCTGAGGATCCTCAAGATTTTCTAGACAGTTGTCATGAGGTTCTCAGGAACATGGGGATCGTAGAGACCAATGTGGTCGATTTTGCTACTTTTCGCTTGTCTGGATCTGCCAAGGCCTGTTGGAGAGATTATTGATTGGCTATACCAGTTAGGTCATCAGCTTTGACTTGAGAATAGTTCACACAACTATTTCTAGAAAAGTTTCTCCCAATCACCTAGAGAGAGGCCTATCAGAGGCCGTTTGAGCGTCTCTAGCAAGGTTGTATGACTGTTACTCAGTACGAGATTAGATTCATCGACTTGGCTCATCATGCTCTTATTATACTTCCCACTGTGAGAGAGAGAGTAAGGAGGTTCATTGAGGGACTCATCCAGCTCGCTCAGTTATCTAGAGGTGGAGGTAGAGGTAATAGAGGTGGAGGTAGAGATGCTAGAGGTGGAGGTAAATGTATTAGAGGTGGAGGTACATGTACTGTTCTGGTTTGTGGTAGAGAAGTTTTGGTTTTATTTTGCGACGTATCTGGTCATGCATAGGTGATTCTATTGTGGTGGATCGCGTCTATTGTTCATGTATAGTGGTTATTGGAGGTCTTGAGACTCGTATAGATTTGCTTCTTCTGGACATGGATGATTTCGGTGTCATATTAGGGATGGACTGGTTATCACCTTACCACTCTATTTTGGACTGTCATGCCAAGACTGTGATCTTAGCTTTGCCGAGTTTGCCTCGTTTAGAGTGGAGAGGGACTCCTAATCATTCTACCCATAGTGTTATCTCTTTTGTGAAGGCTCGGCGTATGGTTGAGAAGGGGTGTTTGGCCTATTTGGAATATGTTCATGATTCTAGTGCTAAGGTTCCTTCTATTGATTCTGTGCCCGTTGTTCATGAGTTTCCTGAGGTTTTTCCTTCAAATCTACCGGGTATGCCACCCGACAGGGATATTGACTTTTGCATTGATTTGGCTCCGGGCACTTAGCCCATTTCTATCCCGCCGTATCGTATGACCCCGCCTGAGTTGAAAGAGTTGAAAGAGCAGTTGCAAGACTTGCTTAAGAAGTGTTTTATTAGACCCAGTGTTTCGCCTTGGGGTGTGCCAGTGTTGTTTGTTAAGAAGAAGGATGGGTCGATGATGATGTGTATTGATTACCAACAGTTGAACAAGGTTACAAGTAGGAATAAGTATCCATTGCCGAGGATTGATTATTTGTTTGATCAGCTTTAGGGCGCCAAGTTATTTTCAAAGATCGACTTGAGGTCTGACTACCATCAGTTGAGGATTAGGGCATCCGATGTCCCTAAGACAGCTTTCCGCACTCGGTACGGGCATTATGAGTTCTTAGTGATGTCGTTTGGGTTGGCAAATGCCCCAACAGCTTTTATGGATTTGATGAATCGAGTGTTCAGCCCTTACTTGGATTCGTTCGTGATAGTCTTCATTGATGACATTTTGATTTATTCCCACGGCCGGGAGGAGCACGAGCAGCATCTCAGAGTAGTTCTCAGACCTTGGGGATAGTCAGTTATATGCTAAGTTCTCGAAGCGTGAGTTCCGGTTGAGTTCAGTTGCATTTCTGGGTCATGTTGTATCAGTAGAGGGTATTCAGGTTGATCCGAAGAAGATTGAGGCAGTCAAGAACTGCCCTAGACCAACATCAGCTACAGAGATTCGGAGTTTCTTGGGATTGGTAGGCTACTATCGTCGGTTCGTGGAGGGGTTCTCATCTATCGCAGCCCGATGACCAGGTTGGCCCAGAAGGGTGCCCAGTTCAGATGGTCGGAGGAGTGTGAGGTGAGCTTTCAGAAGCTCAAGACAGCTCTGACTACGGCACCAGTGTTGGTTTTGCCTACAGGTTCAAGGCCTTATATAGTCTATTGTGATGCATCTCGTATTGGACTTGGTGCAGTGTTGATGCAGGATGGCAAGGTCATTGCATATGCTTCGCGGCAGTTGAAGATTCATGAGAAGAACTATCCGGTTCATGATTTAGAGTTGGCAGCCATTGTTCACACATTAAAGTTTTGGAGGCATTATCTGTATGGCATGGCATGTGAGGTGTTCACGGATCACAAAAGTCTTCAGTATTTGTTCAAGCAAAAAGAATTGAATTTGAGGCAGAGAAGGTGGTTGGAGTTGTTGAAAGATAATGATATCACCATCTTATATCATCGGGGAAAGGCCAATGTGGTGGCCGAGGCTCTAAGTTGGAAGTCAGCCAGTATGGGCAGTCTTGCTTATATTCCGGTCGGTGAAAGGCCACTTGCTTTGGATGTTCAGGCTTTGGCCAATCAGTTCTTGAGGTTGGATATTTTTGAGCCCAACCATGTGTTAACTTGCACAGTCGCTCGTTCTTCATTATTAGAGCGTATCCGAGATCGGTAGTATGATGATCCCCATTTGTGTGTCCTCAGATACACGGTGCAACACAGAGGTGCCAAGCAGGTTACCTTAGGTGATGATGGTGTTTTGAGATTGCAGGGTCGAGTTTGTATGCCTTATGTAGATAGGCTTCGGGATTTGATTATAGTGGAGGCCCATAGCTCCTGGTACTCTATTCATCCGGGCACCACGAAGATGTATCAGGATTTGGGGCGGCATTATTGGTGGCGGAGAATGAAGAAGGATATCGTTGCATATGTGACTCGGTGTTTGAATTGTCAGCAAGTTAAGTACGAGCATAAGAGTCCTGGTGGTTCATTTCAAAGGATTGAGCTTCCCGAGTGGAAGCGGGAGAGGATCACTATGGATTTCGTTGTTGGACTCCCGTAGACTCGAAAAAAGTTCAATGCAGTATGGGTTATTGTTGATAGGCTGACCAAGTCAGTGCATTTCATTCCTGTAGCAGTCTCCTATTTTTTCGAGAGGTTAGCTGAGATCTATATCCGGGAGATTGTTCGTCTTCATGGTGTTGTCACGACCTTAACCCCGAACCTGGTCGTGATGGCGCCTCTCGTGAAGACAAGGCCAACCAATTTAACACAATTCACCCATTAAGCAGTTAAATAACATAAAGATACTTTAAACATGATTTAATAGCAATATTTAACGGAAATAGAGATAACAAAACAGAAACCCAACCCGACACAGCCCTAACCGGGGTGTCACAAGTCATGAGAAACTAAGGATCCTGATACGAGTCTACTAAATGCAATATCTGGTACAACTGTTTGAAGAACATAGAAATAATAAGATAAGGGAGACACGGGGGCTGCGGACGCCAACAGCTACCTCGTAGTCTCCGAAACACCGCCTGGACTGGAAGGATCAACACTTAGAAGCGAGACCTGCTATGCCTGAATCTGCACACACGGTGCAGGGAGTAATGTGAGTACTCCGACCCAGTAAGTAATAAATATAAATAATGACTGAAAGTAAGAAAACACGTAAAACACAAGGCATTCTATACCGAAGCAGTAAAATCACTAAAAATTAGTAAATCAGTGAAGAATCAAGTAAAATCCCCTTTTCAGCAGGTAAAACGAGTAATTAACCAGTAAATAACAAGTAAAAGTTCGCCCCTCGAGCTCAGTATCAACAAAACCGCCCCTCGGGCAACATCTCAGAACAGTACCAGGCCCTCGGGCTCAATCTCAGAACAATGCCAGCCCCTTGGGCTTAATCTCACATCACAATGGGTACTTGCGCTCACTGGGGGTGTACAGACTCTGGGAGGGCCCCCTTACGGCCCAAGCGCAATATCAAGCCATCTCGTGGCATCAAATCTAGGCCCTCGTCCTTATGTCAATCAAGCCACCTCGTGGCGTATATATGTATCTCAGGCCCTCGGCCTCATATCAGTCAAGCCACCTCATATCGTATATACGTATCTCAGGCCCTCGGCCTCATATCAGTATCAATGTATCCTCACATCTGGCCCTCGGCCGTACGCAGTCCGAAAATCATCACAAGCCCCTCGGGCATTAGTAAAACAATAGTTCTCAGCCCAAAACATCATTTAAAATATAATAAGTCTCAAAATTGAGTAAAAATGGCTGAGTATTAAAACAGTGGAAAACAACATGACTGAGTTCATGTAATAAGTCAAAATAGTGATAAAAATCCACGAAGGGTTCAAATAGTTGGCACAAAGCCCAAATATGGAAATCAGCCCAAATCATGATGATAGCAAATAAGTTTCAGTCAAATACGCGGTAAAATCATCAATCGGGACAGACCAAGTCACAATCCCCAATAGTACACGACCCCACGCTCGTCATCAAGCGTGTGTCTCACCTCAATATAGCACTACGATGTGAAAATCCGGGGTTTCAAACCCTCATAGCATCATTTACAATTCATTACTCACCTCTAACCGGCTAATTCTCTAGCTCGCGACGCCTTTGCCTCTCGAATCGGCCTCCACGCGCGTCGAATCTAACCAAAATTAGAACGAATACGTCACAATAATCTAAGGGAACAAAGCCCATGCGAAAATATTTGAAAAATACCAAAAATCCTAAAATTAGCAAAACCCGAGCCCCGGGCCCACTTCTCAAAACTTAGAAATTTTCACATCATTAGTCCTTATCATCCCACGAGCTCATATATATCAAAATTTCTCAAATCCGACCTTAAATGGTCCTTCAAATCCCAATTCAAAAGTCCAAAATCCTAAGCCCTAGTTCTTCCATTTTTAGCTTAAGTTCCATGATTTTTTAGGTAGATTTCACAATAGAATCGAGTTTTAGGTCCGAAATTCTTACCTCCAAATGTTTCCCCTTGAATCCCTCTTTAATCTCCTTCAAAAAGCTCTCAAAATGCTCAATTATGGAGGAAATGAGCCCCAAAATCGCGGATGAAATGACTTAAAACATTCTGCCCAGGCATTGTCGCATCTCGCATCTGCGACTCAAGAACCGCTTCTGCGATACCGCATTTGCGGTCTTCCATCCGCTTCTGCGGAATTCATTAAACCAGCCACCACCGCATCTGCGAACTCCCTTTGCATCTGCGATTCCGCAGATGCGATCCCAATAGCAGCTTCTGCGGCCCAGCTTACCTGACCCCTTTCCGATTCTACGCCCAACTCGCCGCTTATGCGGCACCGCACCTGCGGCCCCCAAACCGCAGAAGCGAAAACACCAGAAGCAGCAAAAATCTGCAATCTCTCAAGTCTCAAAACTTCTCGTTAGCCATCCGAAATTACCCCGAGGCCCCCGGGTCCTCAACCAAAAGCACAAATATAACTCAATACCTTATTCAAACTTGTTCCAATCGTCAAAACACCTCAAACAACATCAAATCTACCAAAGCATACCGGATTTAAGCCTAAGTTTCTAAAATCTTCCGAAATACGCTTTCGATCAAAAACCCAACCAAACCACGTCCGAATGCCCTGAAATTTTGCACACACATCCCAAATGACACAAGGAAGCTACTGCAACTCTCGGAACTTCATTCCGACCCTTATATCAAAATCTCACCTATCAACCGGAAATCGCCAAAATATCAACTTTGCCAATTCAAGCCTAATTCTACTCCGAATCTCCAAAAGCAATTTCGATCACGCTCCTAGGCCATAAATCACCTCCCGAAGCTAACCGAACCATCGAAACTCACATCCGAGCTCTCTAACACATAAGTCAACATCCGGTTGACTTTTCCAACTTAAACCTTCGTAAAAGAGACTAAGCATCTCATTTCTTACCAAATCCTCTCCGAACTCAAACTGATCAACCCGATCACATAAAACACAGATAACGAAGCATAAAGAAGCAGAAATGGGGAAAATGGAGCGGTAACTCATGGTACGACTGGACGGGTCGTCGCATCCTCCCTAACTTAAACAAACGTTCATCCTTGAACGAGTCAAGAAGCATACTTGAAGCCTCAAAATGTGAGGATATATTTTCCGCATCTCCCGCTCGGTCTCCCAGGTAGCCTCCTCTATGGGCCGACCTCTCCACTGCACCTTCACTGAAGCTATATCCTTGGACCTCAACTTCCAAACCTGACGACCCAAAATAGCTACTGGCTCCACATCAAAGGTCAAATCATCATCCAACTGAACCGTGCTGAAATCTAGAACATGAGACGTATCCCCAATATACTTTCGGAGCATCGAAACATGAAATACCGGATGCACGCTCGACAAGATGGGTGGAAAAGCAAGCCCATAAGCCACCTCCCCAATCCTCTGAAGCACCTCAAAAGGCCCAATAAACTGAGGACTCAATTTTCCTTTCTTCTCAAATCTCATAACGCCCTTCATGGGTGAAACCTTCAATAGAACCTTCTCGCCAACCATGTAGGACATATCTCGAACTTTCCTATTAGCATAACTCTTTTTCCTCAACTGCGTTGTACGAAGCCTCTCCTAAATCACATTCACTTTCTCCAAAGCATCCTGTACCAAATCATTCCCCAATAGCCTAGCCTCACCGGGTTCGAACCAACCAACTGGAGATCTACACCGCCTCCCATACAAAGCCTCATATGGAGCCATCTGAATACTCGACTAGTAGCTGTTGTTATAAACAAACTCTGCAAGCGGTAGAAACGCATCCCACGAACCTCCAAAATCAATAACACAAGCATGCAACATGTCCTCCAATATCTGAATAGTATGCTCAGACTGTCTGTCCGTCTGAGGATGAAAAGCTGTGCTCAACTCCGCCTGAGTACCCAACTCTCTCTACACGACTCTCTAAAACTGCAAAGTAAACTGAGTACCTCTGTCTGAAATGATGGAAACCGAAACACCATGCAAACGAACAATCTCCCGGATATAAATCCCTGCCAACTGCTCTGAAGAATAGGTAGTACACACAGGAATGAAGTGCACGGACTTGGTCAGCCGATCCACAATCACCCAAATAACATCAAACTTCTTCATAGTCTGTGGGAGTCCAACAACAAAGTCCATAGTGATCCTCTCCCATTTCCACTCAGGAATAACCATCTGCTGAAGCAAGCCACCCGGTTTCTGATGCTCATATTTCACCTGCTGACAATTGAGACACCGAGCTACAAATCCCACAATATATTTCTTCATTCTTCTCCACCAATAGTGCTGCCTCAAATACTGATACACCTTTGCGGCACCCGGATGGATGGAATACCGCGAGCTATGGGCCTCCTCCAAAATCAACTCCGAAGCCCATCCACATTGAATATACAAATCCGGCCCTGCATCCTGAACACCCCATCATCACCGATGGTCACATCTCTAGCATCATCATGCTGAACTCTGTCCCTAAGAAAAAGCAAATGCGGATCATCATACTAGCACTCTCTGATGCGATCATATAAGGAAGACTGAGAAACCACACAAGCCAACACCCGATTGGGCTCTGAAATATCCAACCTTACAAACCAATTGGCCAAGGCCTGAACATCAACTACAAGAGATCTCTCCCCAACTGGGATATATGCCAAACTCCCCATACTCACTGCCTTTCGGCTCAAAGCATCGGCCACCACATTGGCCTTGCCTGGATGGTATAATATAGTGATATCATAATCCTTAAGCAACTCCAACCATCTCCGCTGCCTCAAATTAAGATCCTTTTGTTTGAACAAATGCTGAAAACTGCGATAATCAGGGAACACCTCACAAGATACGCCATACAAGTAATGCCTCCAAATCTTCAATGCATGAACTATGTCAGCCAACTCCAAATCATGAACGGGGTAGTTCTTCTCATGGGGCTTCAACTGACGAGAAGCATAAGCAATAACTCTACTCTCATGCATCAACACACAACCAATCCCAACTCTCTAAGCATCACAATACATGGTATATGAACCTGAAGCTGATGGCAAAACCAATACTGGAGTTGTGGTTGTCACACCCCTTTTTACCCCTCCAAGAGATAAGTGTAAAATATTATGGATTGTGGGTTAAAGAGCTTTTCCAATTAAAGTGACAAATTTGAAATAGGTATTACTTTATTTACAGAGTCACCACTTGGAATTGATTTTTGCTGGTGTTCCAAGTCACCTTTTATTTGAATCCCCATTCAAAGGAAGGTTTGACTTTATTATTATTGGTCTACAAAAATAAAGTCCGGGTAAGGAATTCTGTTGACCGGGGAGAAGGTGTAAGACATTCATTGAGTCCCGTGGTTCTAGCACGGTCGCTTTATTGACTATATTTGGCTTGTTAACTTGGATAAACTGTGATTTATTTGATTTTTATGCTTTTCTTATGTCCGTTTTTATTTATTTTAAAAAAAAATAAAGAAAAGATTTGAATAATAATCTACAACTTAACTAGTGAGAGAAAATTATTGTTATGAGTACTAATTTAAAAGATGAGAGTAATGAGGGAAAATTATTAATTGACATTGCTTAAAACTAGTAAGATGTGAGCTTGTCTTGACATTTAATGAGGCGGCCCACTATTGGGTTGATGGAGTCAAATGGGCTCATGTCCAAGACAAAATCCAAAGCCCATATGCTTTTGGACTTTAAATCTGCAGATATGGCCTTTTAAAGCTATGTTACAGATTTGGCCCTATCTTGCTATTTGCAATCCGTAGCCAACTATTTACAAAAATAAGTTTACAGATTGTGTTTCTAATCTACAACTTAACTACCTTACTAAATAAGTATTTTTTAAGATATAAAAAAAGATTATTGGGACTCTAAAATATAATAATAATAATAATAATAATAATAATAATAATAATAATAATAATAATAATAATAAAAACTTAGCTTGTTGACAACAAAGGGACAAACATGGCTATAAGGGTTCAAATTTTAATATATACGCTCCTTTCAGACAACCAAAAGCCAGTGGACTTATATCTAATGCTTTGCAAAAATAAAAATAATTAAAGATGTTTAACATAATTTAATTAACTAACATATCGTTATAACATTATCAAACATTCATGAGCATATAAAAATGAATTACAATAGAAGGATGAAGCTACTAATATTTCCCAGCGTCATTATCTTTCATTCCAACTCGATTTTATGAGTTTACATGGTCCAAAAATTACCTGGATAACAGAAAGAAGAACAAATACAGCAGAGTCAGCTCTTTCCAAAATCAACAGCAAAACAATTAAATGGGCAGCAACAATAGCAAAAGACAGCGACAACCAGCAGATTCAAACCTAAGAAAATAAACTAGAAATACCCTAGCAAAATAGTACAATTATGTAACTCCAGAAAAATCTTTCAAGACCACTCTATTTTTCTTAAACAAGTTTTTCACTTAAGAATCAACTCACAAAAGTTGCTAAGGGATATTATAGCTACTGATATTTTTCTCTTTTTTGTGTGTAGAGCTCTCTCAGTATGATGGAGTGTCCTCCTATATATCAAAACAACCAACTATTTCGAAAAATTAAAAATCAATCTTTTTGACAGATTTTTCTACAAAATCTGCTCTTAAATTCAAAAGGCCAGACTTTCTGGTTCAAATCTTGTCAAGTATTTCAATTAAAATCTGCTCTCCACTATTCAAAGACAAACTTTTATTCAAACACTGTCCAAAGGTCTACATTTTCTTACCAAACAATTTGACTTTTGAGTGTTGTACTCAAAGAGTCTTGAAGCAGTAAATAAACAACCAAACAAGTACCATATACTCTTAAGTATTTTTCACTACCTCACTTTTATCAACACAAAATTATTTTACTACTTCAACAAGTGCAAAAACATAAAATTTAACATTTCAAACTTCAAAAACTAATGCTAAAATAATTAATAATAGACAAAAATAAAATCTGAAAAAATAAAAATAAAATAAAAAAAATCAGCCATGAAAAGGAATAGGATTTTTACCATTTTACAATTCAAGTGGCCAAAAAAATGGTGGTATACCAAAAGAGGGTGTTCGGGGAGGTTGCCGAAATTTGGCCGGATTTTGGTCGCCGGATTTTTGGGGTAGAAATTGGAATCAATATGTAGGTCTTAAGGAGTTTCATCCATTGATGTAGGTATTGTGGAATGGTAGTGGCCGGAGCTTCAAGAATTTGGGGCAAAAAAATGGCGGTTAAAATTTCCTAGATTTAAGATTCAAGGAGTTTGAGGGGGTTTTAAAGAATTTGGTTTGGAGATATGGAAAGATGAGGTGTTGGAGATTACATGGTGAAAATTTGGGGCGGATTGGAGGTTGGCTGCCGCCGGTGGGGGATTTCCGACGGCGGCGATGGGGCGGCGGCGGTGGCTTGGGGGGAGAGAGAAGAGAGAGTGATGAGAGGGAAAGAAGAGAGAGGAAATAAGGGGGAATTGGGCAAATTTTTGGGGATTTTAGGCTTTATATACCTAGGATGAAGATCAAACAAGGACCGTTGGATTAAATCAAGATGGGTGGATGAGATTGAATCTTGTCACTTAACCAAAACGATGTAGTTTCAAGACAAAACTACGTCGTTTTAAGATCTTGTTGGCAGCCCCCTTTTGGGCCGGATTTGGGCTCTTTGGGCTCAAAATTTGGGCCAATTTTGGCACAATTTTAATTAAATTACGCTAGCTCAATCCCTACCTCATTTATCAAACCATTACTCAACTCTTAAAATCTATACATTCAAATAAGAACAAACACACACGCACACACACACACATACATATATATATATACAAGGCAAAAATTAGGCATTTATAGATGCCCCTCTTTGCTCGAGAACATGAAGAATTTTCGTGCAAAGACAAATAAATGCCATGGATAATTTTTGCTCACGTTCACTCTAGTGGAAGCATTTTGAAAAGGCGGTGACCGAACCTTGCTTCTGAGGTTGCCTACATATCCTTGGCTATAAAGGAATCAGGTCAGTGTAGTTCTGGGAAAATTTGGTAGGTGGGACTACCGGACACTGGAGTTAAGACTGCTGTTGCTGTTGCTGTTGCTGTTACTCTTACCGTTACTGATTCTTACATCAAAAGAAAAAGAGAAGAGCACTACATATGTCTGCAAACTAAGAGTACAAAAATTCCTATCCACGTGTCTTCCGGAGTCAAATCTTGATTCTTGACCTGCTCGCTTGTGTTGACCTTAGATTGGATCTTAACTCTTTTGAAGAAAAGATTATGACTCAATCTCGATGGCTTGCTTTCTGGATCAGAATTTGAGACGATGAATCTCGAGAAGCTGGGCTACTGACACATTATCAAAGCTAAACTCCGACTATCTTGTGATTGAAGGATCTGATGAGAAACTGAAACTGCAAGCTTTAATCGTCACTTGTGCTATACGGCAGAGCCTGCAAAGCATTCAAAGACAAACAAAAACGAACAAAATTTTTCTGTCCCAGTCTAGCAATAGAAAATTTTTGTGAGTTATTAGGGAAATCAGTCAATTATCTAATTTATTGAAAAGGCATACAGAAACAGTAGTAAAAACTAGCTAAAAAGGGATAAAATTTGGTAACGAATGATTGTGTAACCAGGGATCGGTACCCCGTACTACTGAAAGGAAATGTAATTAGGGGCTGGTACCTTCTCTTACTAGAAGGAAATAGAATCGAGTGTTAGCATAATGTATTATTGATAAAGTGTTGAATCCTTCTAGGTGAAAAAATGTTTGATCTGAGTTAAACTGTATTAAACAAACTGAGTGAAGATTACTTCTACCCGGTACTACGAACTGGATCCCCCTAGGCGAAATGGTTCTACCTGGGTTAAGCTACGTAAAACACCCTGAGCGAAGAGTACTTCTACCCGGAAACTATGAGCTAGATCCCCCTAGGCGAAACGGTTTTACCTGAGTTAAGCTACGTAAAACACCTTGAGAGAAGAGTACTTCTACCTGGAACTATGAGCTGGATCCCCCTAGGCGAAAAAGGTCCTACCTGGGTTAAGCTACGTAAAACACCCTGAGAGAAGAGTACTTCTACCTAGAACTATGAGCTGGATCCCCCTAGGCGAAAAAGGTTCTACCTGGGTTAAGTTACGTAAAACACCCTGAGCGAAGAGTACTTCTACCCGGAAACTATGAGCTAGATCCCCCTAGGCGAAATGATTCTACCTGAGTTAAGCTGCGTAAAAACAACCTGAGCGAAGAGTACTTCTTCCCAGAACTATGAGCTAGATCCCTCTAGGCGAAACAGTTCTACCTGAGTTAAGCTACGTAAAACACCCTGAGCGAAGAGTACTTCTACCCGGAACTATGAGCTGGATCCCTTTAGGCGAAATGGTTCTACCTGAGTTAAGCTACGTAAAACACCCTGAGCGAAGAGTACTTCTACCCGGAACTATGAGCTGGATCCCCCCAGGCGAAAAAGGTTCTACCTGGGTTAAACTACATAAAAATAACCTGAGCGAAGAGTACTTCTACCTGGAGCTATGAGCTGGATCCCCCTAGGCGAAAATGGTTCTACATGGATTAAGCTAATGTAAAATACCCTGAGCGAAGAGTACTTCTACCCGGAAACTATGAGCTGCATCCCCCTAGGTGAAAGGATTCTACTTGAGTTAAACTGCGTAAAAACAACCTGAGCAAAGAGTCCTTCTACCCGAAACTATGCGCTGGATCCCTCTAGGCGAAACGGTTCTACGTGAGTTAAGCTACGTAAAACACCCTGAGCGAAGAGTACTTCTACCCGGAACTATGAGCTGGATCCCTCTAGGCGAAACGATTCTACCTGGGTTAAGCTACGTAAAAATAACCTGAGCGAAGAGTACTTTTACCCCAAGCTATGAGCTGGATCCCCCTAGGAGAAAAAGGTTCTACCTAGGTTAAACTAATGTAAAAACAGGAGGTGTGAACAATAGTGATGTATGCCGAAAGTAAAAGAAATAATGGAGATTTTAAGGAGCTTACGTTTGGTGACATTCGTTCTTTTAGAATCACAATTCTACATGCTTTGTTCCTGCTTCAAACAAAGAAAAATTTATGAGTTTTCAAAGTGGTGGTTGGTTTGTAGCCTTGATGCCTTGAGTAGCTTGATTCACGGCCACTGCTGTCGAAGAACCGATTCTGTTAGTGTGGTACCGAGATGCTTTGCTGCTCTATATCATTTTCTAGAGACCTTGGATTTATAATATTAGATGTCCATGGTACCGCTACCCTTGTCTCTAAGGCAAGGCTATTTTTCTTTAAAATCAAGCCCAGTTGTCTTGCACTTAGTATCAGTTTGTGTCCGTAGTGCTTTATCGACTTTTCTTATGAAGAAGGTCTTGCTTAGGCGACTTTTTCAATTTCTTTGAGACACTTTGTTTGCCTTATCAAATGAGATCACAGATGGATTCGTGCCTTCGTCAATGCATATATGCCCTAAATTGTGCTCGACATTACGGGGAAACTGTAGCCAGTTTTGCAACCCTTTCTTTGCTTCGATTTTTATGCGAGATTAGATCGAAAGGGACTCAAAGAAAAATTATGGGTAAAAACAGAATACTAATTGGAAGCAAAAAGGACTGTGCTTAAACAAAAGGTGTCCCTTTCGGGGGAAGTAATATAGAGACTTATCTGGAGGTATGTGCCGACTTTAATGAACCATGACATGCATTTTGGACTGGACGCCTGATCCGACTGAGTTGTCTAATTCTCAAAATCCGCCGCAAATGTTCATCTTGAATTTGTCTTGGTTGTGCTCATGTCGGAGAATCAAAGACCCTTATTCGGCTAGTAGCGCCCTTTGCAAGTTTTTGCTAACTAACCTCTCTCATTTCTCTACTAACCGTCGCCTTATGGTGACCATCTAAGTTTTCACCAATAAGACTCTCTCATTTCTCTGCTCACTGCCACCTTATAGTGCCTGTACAGGTTTTCACTGATAAGACTCTCTCATTTCTTTTTTCTTTTTTTCTTCTTCTTTTTTTTTGACTAAGATATTGTATGAGGGAGGTTATCCAACGCCTTTGGCCTGGGGACTTCAATCATTCTTAAGAAACATCGATCAGAAGTTCTTGAAAGGTAAAAAGGCGAAATGAACCTTGAACTGAATTACAACTTTTGGAATCGTTTTTACAGAAAAACCGTGAAATAAAACAAACTTCTGCCCCAGTTTTGGAGTATTGGGAATATGGATTTTTTGTTCTGATGGGACCGAACCCAGGGTAAGGCTGCCTACGTATCCTTTCAGAATCAGGTCGAACGTAGTTCAATGATTCAGAGATTTGTTGTTTTTTTACAAGTACACAAGTTCCAAAAGGTAAGAAACAAAGAAGACAAATACGGCTCAAAAGGATTAACAAAAAGGGTGACACCTATTTAGAATAGCGAGCAAATGATAGCCTTCGCCACTTCAATCTGAGAAAATCAATGCATGAAAATTCTATAATGGGTATATATTAGACATAATATGTTTTGACTGCATCTGTGTTAATAGTCATGTCTGGTACTCGTCTTTCTTCATCTACCAAGTGCAAGGCACCTTTTGATAACACTTTCTTGATGATGTAGGGTCCTTGCCAGTTCGGGGCGAACTTTCCTTTAGCTTCTATCTGGTGCAGAAAGATGCGTTTCAAAATCAGCTGGCCTACCTCAAACTGCCTTGGGCGCACTTTCTTATTGTAAGCGCGTGCCATTCTTTGCTGTTATAACTGGCCGAAACATACTGTTGCTAGCTGTTTTTTATCGATCAACATCCGTTGTTCTAATCGGGTTTTGGCCCACTCAGTGTCTTCAATCTCTGATTCCACAATAATTCGGAGAGAGGGAATTTCGACTTCAGCTGGTATTACAGCTTCAGTTTTGTATACATGTAGATACGGAGTTGCGCCAACAGATGTGCGAATAGTCGTACGGTATCCCAAAAGAGCAAAAGGCAACTTTTCATGCCATTGCCTGGAACCTTTGATCATCTTCCTAAGAATCTTCTTGATGTTCTTGTTTACCGCTTCAACTGCTCCATTGGCTTTTGGCCGGTAAGAGGTAGAATGGCGATGCATGATTTTGAATTGTTCGCATACCCCTTCATCAAATGACAATTTTAAATTGGCTGCATTGTCAGTGATAATAGTCTTTGGGATACCAACGCGACAAATGATGTTGGAGTGAACAAAGTCTACCACTGCTTTCTTGGTGACTGCTTTTGAAAGTGACGGCTTCCACCCACTTGGTGAAGTAATCCATTGCAACCAAAATGAATCTATTCCCATTTGAAGCCTTTGGCTCGATCGGCCCAATAACATCCATTCCCCAAGCAATGAAAGGCCAAGGAGAGGACATAGGATGCAAATCCAAAGGAGGCGAGTGAATCAGGTCACCATGAATCTGGCACTGGTGACACTAGCGAACAAATCTGAAGCAATCTCGCTCCATGGTAAGCTAGTAATACCCTGCCCGTAGAATCTTCTTCGCTAAAACATATCCATTCATGTGAGGTCTGCATACCCCTGAATGCATTTCACTCATGATCCGCTCTGCTTCTGTAGCGTCTATGCATCTCAACAAGTTTAAATCTGGGGTCCTCTTGTACAGAATTTCCCCATTCAGGAAGAAACCACTGGCGAGTCACCTTATAGTTCTTTTTTGATCTTCTTTGCCATGCTCTGGATATTCTCTTGTTTTCAGGAATCATTTTATGTCATGATACCATGGTTTACCATCTGGTTCTGTCTCGATTGTGTTGCAGTAACCGTGTTGATTTCGAACTTGGATTCTAGTGGATCAATATGAGTGTTGCCTGGATAAGGGAGCATCGAGGCTAGAGTAGCCAAGGCATCGACTAGCTCGTTGTGAAATCGGGGAATGTACCTGAACTCGATGGATTTGAATATTTTGCTCAAATCTCGCACACATTGTCTGTACGGAACAAGTTTGATGTCTCGAGTCTCCCATTCGCCTTGGGCTTGCCAGATAAGCAAGTTAGAATCTCCCATAACCAATAGTTCATTCACATCTAAATCAATGGCCATTTTCAAACCTATGATACAAGCTTCGTATTCTGCGGTATTATTGGTACAGAAGAACCAAAGTCGGGCCGTTGTAGGGTAATGATGTCCAATAGGTGATATGAGGATTGCCCCGATCCCAACTCCTTTGATATTGACAGCCCTATCAAAATACATTTTCCATACAGGGTGATCGTCTGGAACCATTTCCTCTATTGAGTTGACCTCTTCATCTGGGAAGTATGTGCTAAGTGGCATGTACTCATCATCAACTGGATTCTCTGCCAAATGATCTGCCAAAGCCTGTGCTTTCATCGCAGCACGAGTGACATAGACGATGTCAAACTCTGTGAGTAGGATTTACCATTTTGTGAACCTGCCACTAGGCTTTGGCTTTTTGAAGATGTACTTCAAAGGATCCATTCTGGATATGAGGTAAGTAGTGTAAGCGAAAAGATAATGTCTCAGGTTCTGAGCGACCCAAGTCAAGGCACAACATGTCCTTTCTAAAAGGATGTACTTAACCTCATAATCGATGAACTTCTTGCTCAAATAATAGATTGCCTGTTCCTTTCTGCCTGTTGCATCATGCTGCCCCAGAACGCATCCAAAGGAATTATCCATCATTGATAGATATAAAAATAAAGTCCTACCAGGTTCAGGTGGGACTGGTACAGGGGGTTTTGACAGATAATCTTTGATCCTGTCAAAAACTTTTTTGGCAATCCTCTGTCCATCTGGCAACGACATCCTTTTTCAGCAAATTAAAGATGGGATCACACTTGGTTGTGAGCTGAGCAATGAACCTACTGATGTAGTTCAACCTCCTGAGCAAACTCATGACCTTCGTTTTGTTCTTTGGGGGTGGTAGATCTCGAATGGACTTTATCTTAGATGGATCCAATTCGATGCCTCTCCGGCTAACTATAAAACTGAGGAGTTTCCCAGATGGAACCCCGAATGCACACTTGGCTGGATTAAGCTTAAGGTCATACCTACGAAGCCGTTCGAAGAAATTTTCCAAATCACACACGTGATTGGCTTGTGTCTTTGATTTTATGATGACATGGTCGACATATACTTCAATCTCTTTGTGCATTATGTCGTGAAAAATGGTGGTCATGACCCTCATGTAAGTTTCCCCTACATTCTTTAAACCGAATGACATGACCCTGTAACAATAAGTACCCCATGGCGTGGTGAAAATGGTCTTTTCTGCATCATCCTTATCCATTAGAATTTGGTGGTACCCAACATAGCAATCCACAAATGATTGGATCTCATGCTTTGCGCAATTATCTACAAGAATGTGGATGTTTGGAAAAGGAAAATTGTCCTTTGGACTAGCTTTGTTCAGGTCCCTATAGTCGACACAAACTCTGGTTTTTCCATCCTTCGTTAGCACGGGCACAACATTTGCCACCCAGGTGGTGTATCGGACAACTCTAACCACATTGGCGCTTAGTTGCTTCATTATTTCTTCTTTGATTTTGTCGCTCATGTCTGTTTTAAATTTTTGTTGCTTTTGTTGGACTGGTGGAAAACCAGGATACGTAGGAAGCTTATGAACCACCCGATCAATGCTTAAACCCGGCATATCTTCGTAAGACCAAGAAAACACATCTCTATATTCAAATAAAAGTTGAATCAAGATATCTCTGGTTTTTTGTTCAGTGTGTATGCTTATCTTCGTTTCTCTAACTTCTTCAGGACTTCCGATATTAATCGTCTCAGTTTCATTGAGGTTTGGCTTAGGCTTGTTTTCAAATTGTTACAACTCTCTTTTTATTTCCTCAACAATATCATCTTCCTCATAGTCAACCTCTTGATGTGTTATTTCGATATTAGACAGCTTTTCAAGATCTAGGCATGAATTCCGCATGCATGTCATGTTATTAAAGCCAACACTAACAAAACTGAAATGAAAATAAAATGACAGGAATTAGGAAAAGGAAAAGATAGGAAACTTAATAGGAAACTGAATGCATTTTATTGAATTCGCAAAACAATCATCCTGAGATATTTAGATTACAACCCAGAAAGTAACCCAAAATACAAAAAAGAAGCTGCAAAAGCAAACTACCAAGACTCCTTCCTTGTGGGGAGAGGAGTTGCTTCCCAGTTGGTGAGCGTGGTGTCTGGGTTAATTAGTTGCACATCGGCACGACTAATGCCTTCACCAGCCTGGATCATATTCACTTCAGAAAACATCTCGCTGAGGTCATGGCAAATTTCATCAATGTTTGCATGCGCCGAGGAATTTTGACCATCTCAGAGTCGTGGCTTGACAAAAGTGTAGAAAATATGAGGGATAGGCTGTTGCAAGACCCATCTACTCTTTTTGCGGTGTTTGGATTTGTTTTTGTCTGCTTGTGTTGGCCTGAAGCCTAAGCCAAAAGTACCCTGGTTGCCTAACGGAGAAATAGGCTCTGAAATTCCTTGCAATGATGCCCCCAAACCTTTTCCTCGCTCATAACCTTGTCTCATCATAACCGTAGCCACCATTACAGATGTGGCTGAAAGATGAGGATGCAGAATGTGCTTTCCTTCCTCGATATGGTCCACAACAACCACTTCAAAATCTTGATAGACAATGGACTCAAAACCTTTCTTGGCCTCAATACAGGGGATTAACGAGTCTTTATAAACGGAAGACTCGTCTTCTCCATGAATAATAATTTCTTGCCCGTCATGTTCGAATTTGAGCATCTGGTGCATGGTGGATGGCATAGCTCGGGCTGTATGGATCCATGGCCTTCCAAGAAGAAAGTTATAAGAAGTGACCATGTCCACTACTTGGAAAACAATCTCAAAGTCCACCGGCCCAATCGTCATGGTGAGGTTGATTTCCCCCATGGTATCTCTCACTGAGCCATTGAAAGCACCGATGCGAACATTACTGGGTCGGATTCTGTCCGTATTGATCTTCATGCTTTGCAAAGTAGAGAGAGGGCATACATCTACACTTGAGCCTCCATCAACCATGACTCTCTTTACATAATGCCCCTCACATTTGACCATCAAGTTCAAAGACCTATTGTGCCCGGCTCCTTCCTCGGGAAGTTCATCATCGGTAAAAGAGATTCTGTTTACCTCAAAAAATCTATTGGCCATATTCTCTAACTGATTCACTGTGGTCTCCTCTAAGATATGTGCCTCATTCAGGACCTTGATTAGTACACGAGCATGCTCTTTGGAATGTATGAGCAGAGATAGTAGAGAGATTTGTGCGGGAGTCTTTCTTAGCTGGTCAATGATTGAGTAATCCTGAGCTTTCATTTTCTTCAAAAACTCTTCTGCCTCTGCTTCAGTGACTAGCTTCTTTACCGGCAATTGGCCTTCTCTGATTTGCTTGGCCTTTATCAACTCTTCTGGAGAATAACACCTTCCCGATCGAGTCAAACCTCTAGTTTCCCCCACTTCCTCTATGATTTGCTTGCCTTTGTAGGTCATTACAGTTTTGTTGTAGCTCCAAGGAACAATTTTCGTGTTTGTCACAAGGGGTTGCACGACAGGTTTGATTATGATCGGCTCTGTTATGCCATTCGTACCACCCCGATTCTGCCTTGTGACAGGGTGGCCTCCAAGGAAATACAACCTTGGGCTTGGAACATTAGAGCGAACCTCTAACCTCGAGACCTTGGGCACAAATAAAGTTACCTTTTCTGAGTTCGGGGCACCTTTCACTATCAACTGCATATCTCAGCTTGGTCTTATTTCCATACTTGTTCCTTCTTGAATTGCTCCCACTGTCATTTCTGTTTGGACGACCGGCTTGTATTCCTGATCTCGGCCAATCATTCCCACGAAATGAACATCGTTGTGTGCCAACAATGGGTTGTTTGTCACATTAGGAGGGTCCTTGCCATTCGTTACTACAATCAATTTTTCAGAAATGAGTCTTTCTATGGCTCCTTTCAGAGTCCAACAGTCATCGGTGCTATGCCCTGGGGCACCTGAATGATATTCACATCTAGCATTTGCTTGAAATCCATGTGAATTTGGATGCATATGGTGGGGAGTGATGGGTCTAATTACGCCCATTTGCTTCAGCTTCTGGAATAAACTAGAGTATGATTTAGCCAATGGAGTGAATTTTTCTGTCGGCCTTTGCTCTCGGCCATAATCCTGTCTGGGACGAGCATTGTAGGGTGCCCAAAATTTTTGTTGCTGAGGTCGGGGGCCCCTTGGTGCTAGTGCCCGTACCTGTTGATTAGGAGGCCGAGCATATGATTGAGCATTGAACACTGTATATTATGGTAGGCCCACACAGTATTGAGGAATTAGTGGGGGATAGTAATGTTGAGGGTAGATGGATCGTCCCTGCTGAACTTGCACATAAGGGTGCGATGCCCCTCTTTGAACTTCCCTACATCCTGAAGTCATCATAGAACCTTCATCTCTCTTTTTCCTATTTGCAAAACTTCCCGACCCATTTTGGATCGCTTGGGTGGTGGCTTTGAGAGCAGCCTGACTTACAATCCTGCCAGTCTTTAGGCCATTTTCGACCATTTCCCCTATCTTGATTGCTTCAGCAAAAGGCCTACCCATTGCAGACATCATGTTTTGGAAATAATCAGGCTCTTGAGCCTCCAAAAAGACAGTGATCAACTCATGATTATCCATGGGTGGCTTAACTCTGGCCGCTTGCTCCCTCCACTTGATGGCGTACTCCCTAAAGCTTTTCGTTGGCTTTTTCTTCATATTGGATAGGGAATTGCGGTCTGGTTCAATATCAATGTTGTATTGGAATTGCTTGACGAAGGCCTGGGCCATGTCATCCCAAACATGCCAGTAAGAGATGTCTTGGTCAATGAACCATTCAGAAGCTACCCCCACAAGGCTTTCTCCAAAGTAAGCCATCAGCAACTCTTCCTTTCCTCCTGCACCCCTCAGCTGGTTGCAGTACCTTTTCAAATGGGTGATAGGGTCACCGTGTCCATCATATTTCTCAAATTTTGGGGTCTTGAACCCTCGTGGCAAATGGGTGTGAGGGAACATGCATAGATCACTGAATGAAACGCTTTTGTGACCACCTAGTCCCTATATGTTCTTTATATTCTGTTCAAGACTTTTCATTTTCCTGGGCATCTCATCTGGCTCAATCGTTGTGGCAGGCTTTTCATTTTCCACTGGTTATTCGTATCGAGGAATCTAATTGTATGGAGCCGAGACCCCAAAAGCCATATTAGGAGAATAACATTGTCCATCATAAGCATGAGATAATGGCTCATTGTTTGGCCTCGTCACAGGAGGTAGTGGCGGGATTGTATATATCGGTGCACCAGACACGACAAGAGGGGTGTTCCTGACCGGTACGACTGGAGGTCGCATAATAGAGGTACTGGGGGCAGCATGGAGGCTGTAGTTCGGCACATACCCTGGTGGTATAATGGGATCGCTCGTTTCATGGAGTGGTGGTTGAGTAGCCTGGGTTATGGTGTAAGTTCCCTCTGAGGGACCTTGGGGTGGAGGTAGACCGGAAACCCAAGCTTGATATACATCTGACAGTTGTTGTCTCAATTTTATTATCTCCTCAAACTCTTGCTCAACTGACTGACCCTGCGAATTGTCACTGACCAACTCGATTTCATCACTGTTATCCATTACTACTGGTCCCTTAGATCTTGTGAAGTAATGATGTGCTACCAGATTTACCACAAACCAATCACTTTAAACTTACTGATTAGGATTCAACAAACGTGTTAGGGTTAGGCATTTTATAGATATGAATTACACGTAATATGTCATGCTCCTAACATCGCCACCATTTCTAAAATGCTTTTGGAAGGCTTCAATGTTTCATTCCGGCCTATCAACTTGTTGCTTATTGACACAGTTATTTCCTTCTTCTTTTTTTCATTTTTTTTCACTCTCCTTATTTGACCCCTTACTTTAGAGCCATTTTAAAATAAATACTTGATCGAACCTTTTGTGGGTTGCCTACGTATCATGTCGCTGCATGAATCAGATCATTACGTAGTTTAGAGATGCAAGACACTTGATTGATTTTTTTTAAACAAAAACAAACACACACAATATTTTGAAAAATAAAATCTTTTTGGGTTTTCAATATATATTTTTTGTTTTGGTACAAGACGTTGAAACAAAATGCGCAAAGAAAACTACAATAGACTCGACTAGATTGAAACAAGACTCCACAAAACCAAAGTCACAAACAGACCCCTCATAGACTCAAAAATAAAAATACACCTACTAAAACATCTTAAAAAGTGAATGCAATAAGGACTCCAAATTTGCAGACTATCCACTTGTCATCATCTTGGTTGGGGCGCTCCCTGCCCCAATTGGTTGGACATATCTTTGTACAGGGCCTCCAGATCTGTAGCAATGTGACGAGCGAGGTTGATTGCGGATTCGATAAACATTTTCCTATTCATTTTCTTACAATCTGTGCACCCCAGAGTAGTGTACTCGGCTATCTCAACTATCCTTCTTTTAACATTCTCCTAGAACGCAAACATGCCATCGATTTGACGCCCATGGGTATCGGCCAAATTCAGTGCATCTGCCTCGCGGTCCAATGCTGAGTTCCTTTGTTTCATGTCTTCGGTCAAATCATTTTGTATCCGACCTATTACCTCATGATAGTGACGTTTCTCCATCTCGAATTCAGCTAGTGGATGATTATCAATCGACTCGAATTTTTCCCTCTGGAGATCAAACTCCATTTGTTGTTGGTGCATTGCTTCCTCGACGATGCTCAGGTCTTCTTGCAACTTGTGTATTTTAGAGAGTCGACCCTTCTCAGCTTTTTTAGGGCCGACTTAACCATGTATGCAAGTTGTTCCTCTAAACATGCCAGATTCATATGAGTGGTCTTTAAATCCTTATCCATAACCTGCAGGGTGGCTTGGTAGTCTTTATTAACCTCCAACCGGATCTGAATGATGTTGGCCTGATATTGGGCTTGTTGTTGAAAGATGGTTTCTCTAGCTTGGTCCAGTTCTTACTTTAGCATTTGTACAACAAGGTGGTCACTTCTTCTTCTGTTGGACCCTTCTGGCCTATCTACCAATGATGAGGGGTCGTGAAACCAAGCAAGGTACCCCAGGGCCACCTCCCCTCTTTCACGGTCTTCTACCATATTATGAAACTCAGAAATTCCACCCCCGAACCAACTGTTCATAACTTCCTTATCATCGACCGGCTCTTCTGGAGAAATGTCATATGCGAACTTGCTCATGTCCCTTATTAGTGGTATTTCTCGGCATCGGCCTAATTGGCGCATCACTCGAAGCGGAGCGTAAGGTTGGACGCCGTTGAGCCCCATTAATATCAGGAAAGGTTGATAAGAGGATTCATAAATAACATCCTTCGCAGAAGACCAATGGTAATTTAAAGTGACTCGATCTGCAGTCAAGGTGATAAATAACGCTTTCCAAGCTCCAATTCCTTCAGGAAACTCACGTGTTTCAATCCTCTCTTCATGATTTTGAACAAAATTAGACCAATGCGGGTCGAATTTCTCGATGACAGGATAACGGTAGAAGTGTTACAAAATCCACATCTGTAGTAATATGTTGTAGCCCTCAAAAATTTTTTGTCCTTCTCGGCACCTGGTCAAAGCCCAGAATAAACTTGAAAGAATCATAGGGACAAGAGTGGGTTTTTTCATGGTAGTCAAAGCTTGTACTACCCCAGCTAATTGAATGTCGATACGCCCGTCTACATCTGGAAAAATCATATGGCCCAAAAATGCAACCATATAGGCAAAACGCCTATGCATCTTCCTTGTTTCTATGTCCCCGTCATTTTTGAGTTGACCAAAATTGTTTTCAAAAGCATCTCTATTGCTATATCTGTCAAACAAGAATTTCAAGTGACCCATCGATCGGATAACCCCTTATACTTTCCATGATTGATCTTCAAAAGTTCCAAAAATTTGCATGCATGTACTCTTTTTGGTATGATAGGTCTTTCATGGGGAAGATATTGGCCTATTCCAATGAAGCTCGCGACCTCTTCTAGTGTGGGCGTCATTTCACAATCATTAAAGCGAAATACATTGTTATCCGGGTCCCAACAAGGAATTAGAGCTTCTATAACATCATTTCTTGGTTTGATCTCTATTATGTGAACCAAATGTCCCAAGTATCGTTTTATTTGTCTTTGTTCATAACCATCTATGTCATTCCACCAAATTGATAGAAGTGTGGGTACCTCATCGACGATAAAAAATTGCGGTGTCTCCTCGTCCATAGGTCTCTTTTCAAATTGTTGACTCATCGTACTCATGTCGTACCTGAAAAGGAGAGAACATGGCTACGACTTATCTAGACCGCAAAGCTCGAATGTATTGATCCTTTGACTCCCACAAATCCCACTTGAGGATAACCCTCATTTAAATTGTGGTCAATTAAAACCCAAATAATCAAGTAAATGACTGACCCAACTAATTCGGCGGAGAAGAAATAAGCCCTAGACATATTACCTATGTGCCCAACCTCAAAGGCAAAATATATGTACATGCAGCTTGTGCAAAATAATATTTGAAAGCAAACATCTACTCTAGGAATATTTTGATAAAACAACACGACATGAGGGACCCTTAATAAAAATGGCTAACTTAACGTAAACAAAACTGCAACACATCCTAGGAAGGTTTCAAGGCTATCACGGTGAAAGGTAAAACAAAACAACAAAAGGAAAAAGGATAAAAATGAAAAAATTAACTATTTTACAAAAACAACCGCTCTGCACTCCCGACGGAGGCAAAAAGCGCAAGAAAATATTTTTTGAATTTCTTTTTTTTTAAATTGGGGTCGGAACTGATGAGGTTTGCCTACGTATCTCACATCCGGTGAGATATCAGACCCGCGTAGTTCGGTCAAAATGAGTATTTTTCTCTTTTGATTTTATATAAAAAATTAATCTTCACACATCACGCTAGACTACTACAAAATCTTAGTAAAGAAATGATTATTTGTGCTAAACTAGGAGAATGATGATTTTTTTTTAAAATTATGCTAAACTAATTTTCTAAAGCCGGTGAACAATGCAAACAAGACTTCCAAATGATGTAGCAAGTATCACATAAGTGGACATGCTGGTCTCAAAGAGGATATTTGTCTTATACGGACCCGACCCCTGTGCCGAGCTTCGCTAAGTCGAACGATGCAAAACAAAAATGATCCTACTAGGAATAATCAGGAATGTGGCTTGTTCTTCTAGGTTTTTTAAATCCTACAGGAGAAAGTATCTAGACTGGCTTACTCGAGCGAACAACTTGAGCCGAGGAGCGTCAGTGTGCCGGCCGTAGAACGGTTCCGGCTTTACTGGTGGTTTTCCCCGCCTAAACATGTGTGACTAAATCTTTCACCAGGAGCAGGTCTACACACTGGCTTTATCTCAAACAGAAAATTTTATGGAGCTGGTCAGCACACACAACACTATTATTTATCAGAAGACTCAGATGGGGTGTGCGAGAAGATAATTTATATATACAGTCAAGACAATATCAAAGCAAAAAAAAGCGAACAAGTACCACATTAGGCCCAAATAAATCATAATATATACAAAAATTAATAAAGCCAAATAAAGTTAATGTACAAGCTCGAATTCTTGAAAAATTCCCCAGCAAAGTCGCCAGAGTTGTCACACCCCCTTTTTACCTCTCCAAGAGATAAGTGTAAAATATTATATATTTCTTCATTCTTCTCCACCAATAGTGCTGTCTCAAATCCTGATACATCTTCGCAGTACCCGGATGGATGGAATACCACGAGGTATGGGCCTCCTCCAAAATCAACTTCCGAAGCCCATCCACATTGGGCACACAAATCCGGCCCTGCATCCTCAACACCCCATCATCACTGATGGTCACATCTCTGGCATCATCATGCTGAACTCAATCCCTAAGGAAAAGCAAATGCGGATCATCATACTAGCGCTCTCTGATGCGATCATATAAGGAAGACCGAGAAACCACACAAGCCAACACCCGATTGGGCTCCGAAATATCCAACCTCACAAACCAAATGGCCAAGGCCTGAACATCAACTAAAAGAGGTCTCTCCCCAACTGAGATATATGCCAAACTCCCCATACTCACTGCCTTTTGGCTCAAAGCATCGGCCACCACATTGGCCTTGCCCGGATGATATAATATAGTGATATGATAATCCTTAAGCAACTCCAACCATCTCCACTGCCTCAAATTAAGATACTTTTGTTTGAACAAATACTAAAGACCGCGATGATCAGGGAACACCTCACAAGATACGCCATACAAGTAATGCCTCCAAATCTTCAATGCATGAACTATGGCAGCCAACTCCAAATCATGAACAAGGTAGTTCTTCTCATGAGGCTTCAACTGACGAGAAGCATAAGCAATAACTCTACTCTCCTGCATCAACACACAACCAATCCCAACTCTCGAAGCATCACAATACATGGTATATGAACCTAAAGCTGATTGCAAAACTAATACTGGAGTTGTTGTTGTCACACCCCCTTTTTACCCCTCCAAGAGATAAGTGTAAAATATTATGGATTGTAGGTTAAAGAGCTTTTCCAATTAAAGTGATAAATTTAAAATAGGGATTATTTTATTTACAGAGTCGCCACTTGGAATTGATTTTTGCTGGTGTTCCAAGTCACCTTTTATTTGAATCCCTATTCAAAGGAAGGTTTGACTCTATTATTATTGGTCTGCGAAAACAAAGTCCGGGTAAGGAATTCTGTTGACCGGGGAGAAGGTGTAAGGCATTCCCTGAGTCCCGTAGTTCTAGCACGGTCGCTATATTGACTACATTTGACTTGAATTAAACTTGGATAAACTGTGATTTATTTGATTTTTATGCTTTTCTTATGTCCGTTTTTATTTATTTTAAAACAAATTAAAGAAAAGATTTGAATAATAATCTATAACTTAACTAATGAGAGAAAATTATTGTTATGAGAACTAATTTAAAATATGAAAGTAATGAGAGAAAATTATTAATTGACATTGCTTAAAACTAGTAAGATGTGGGTTTGTCTTGACATTGAATGAGTCAGTCCACTATTGGGTTGATGGAGTCAAATGGGCTCATGTCCAAGACAAAATCCAAAGCCCATATGCTTTTGGACTTTAAATCTGCATATATGGTCTTTTAAAGCTATGTTACAGATTTGGCCCTATCTTGCTATTTGCAATCCGTAGCCAACTATTTACAAAAATAAGTTTACAGATTGTCTTTCTAATCTACAGCTTAACTACCTTACTAAATAAGTATTTTTTAAGAGATAAAAAAAGATTATTGGGACTCTAAAATATAATAATAATAATAATAATAATAATAATAATAATAATAATAATAATAATAATAACTTAGTTTGGTGACAACAAAGGGACAAACATGGCCACAAGAGTTCAAATTTTAATATATATGCTCCTTTCAGACAACCAAATGCCAGTGGAATTATATCTAATGCTTTGCAAAAATAAAAATAATTAAAGATGCTGTGAGCACGTGATTTTTGTTTTCGCGCGACAATTGCTCCAAAAAGAAATAAAAAAAAATATATATATATATATATAATTGGCCCTGCTGTACAATTTTCGGATTTCTGTGCGGCACCTTGTTGATTTATTTGTGACTTTGACCCATTTTTATTTATTTACTTCATTAAAATAAAATTCAAAAATATATGTGTCCTGCATAATTCAAACCGTAATCCGGTCGTTAAATAGAAAATCATGAATAGGCATTTTCGTCCGTGATTTTATTTGGTTTGACTTTACCTGTTTTGAAATATTTTAAGTATGTGTGCAAATAATTGTATTTGAGTGTGTATTTAATTTTAATTTGATTTTTTGGCTTAGTTTTGTTTTAAAATAAATAAGAAAAGGAAATAAAAAAAAATAAAAAAAAAATAATAAAAATAAAGAAAAGACCCCTTCCCTTCCGGACTTGGGCCAATTTTAACAAAATTGGCCCAAACAAACAGCCCAAGACCCAGGCCTGCCCGGTCCAGGCCACCTGATGCCCAGGACGTCCAAACGACGTCGTTTGAGTCGTGCCTGATCTGGGCCGTTGATCTCAGAGTGATCAACGGCCAAGATCAATTCCCCATAACCCATCAATAAACCCGACCCATCTTACCCGGACCGAACCCAACCCTCAACCCTCAAAACGACACCGTTCCATTTAAGCCTTCAGATCCAGACCGTAGATCTAGATTGATCTAACGGTCGAGGTTCACCCACCCACTAACTATATAAACCATTCACCATACCCTGCCCCCCTAGCCAACACCCCCGCCTTCGTCTTCACCAAACCCATCCCCTTCAAACCCTAGCCGCCCCTGCACACCTTCACCAAAAACCCGGCGGCCTGAACGCCGGTGACCTCCACCTGAACACCATAGAACCCCCATGCCACCCTGAACCTAAATCTACCAACCACACACTTCGAATCACCCCCCAGGTCCTCGAATCTTCATTTGAAGATTCGAGTCAAAACTCGATCTACACCAAACAACCCCAGCTTCATACCAGACACTCCCCGGACCCTCCTCGTGACCAAACCATACTTGGTTTGGTCCGAATCTAACCAGGGAAACATGAATCCCGGATCTGAGTTTTGGAACTTTGTAGTTCCTCGTCACTAGTTCATACCCGTTCGAGCCAAAGAAATTAAGGTCCAAGGGACCTTAATCGAAGTGTTTCTCATCTGAGAAACACTTCGATTAAAGTCCGTTCAGCCTTAAGAAAGTCTGTCCAAGTCCGAGTCAAGGTTCCCGATTTTTCAAGATTTGAGGTGAGTCTGCCTTCTTCCCTTATTTGTTTTGGTCCATGTGAGTGATTAAATGTCTGTTCATGTTTTGTTTCAATTTGTGTCTTTGAATTTTTACCAACTTCCGTTTGTCCACCTTGCCTGAACCACTATGTTTGTTTGAACCCCTCATATTCTGATAAGACATATGTATTGGTTGTATTCCAAATTTGTACTGATTAGTTGACTCCTCGAGGGTATTTCTGTTTAGTCAGTATAATTCAAACCATGTATCGACACTGTTTAAATGTCTGATTTTTGGCTACGATTGTGTATGTTAATGCTAATATAGTCGAGTCGACATGTGTCGTCAATTAGTTTCAACTGTCTGAACAAAGTAAACCGATTTGCTTCTGATGAACATTTGCTTTGAGCCAATTAAGAACCAGTTTTTGCTTACTTATAGCTTGTGTGAATTGATCAATAATGTAAAAAGGATTGTTTTGTTTAAAGTTCTGAAATGGAGGGCATGTGCACTTGGCACAACATGTGCATTGGTGCACCTCATGTGCCTTGTGCACAGCCTGTTTTTCCTGCATAAAAGGGCTTTCAATTTTAAAAATGGTTTGACAGCATATGCTGTCAGATAGATTCTACTGCCCATACATTGCTTTAAGTTTAAAAAGTATTAAACCTTTTAAAAGTTAAATCTACCAGGGAATGTTGATGGAGGTTAATACTTAAATAACTAATAGGAATCTGAAAATGGGAATGCACATGGGAGGGTACTGTGATATTCTGAAAACAGGATGTTAAAAGGGCTGAGGTTTAGGCTTATAAAAGGGGATATACATACACCATAGAAAAAAAAGAAGGGAAAAGAGATACAGAGAGAGGATCAGACCTGAAAAGAAAATATACACACACAGTGAGGGGATTGGGAACTTTAAGAGCTGAAAAGGAAAAACAAAAACACAGATAGAGAGAGGTTAAGGGATAGAAGCTATACAACCAACAATCAGAAGCTTTTTCCTCCTATTATTACTGGGTTTCAGTTGTTAAACCTGTTTCAAATCAATTCTGATTCTTTGAAATTCCAGTTGTGTCTATTAGTCGAGTGTTTTCATTGGTTTACTACTGGTCTGGTCTGTTTGGATTTCTGTTTCTATTCCACTGGGTGTTGCTGCTATTTGGCTATTACTTTCTATTGGCCATATTTGCATCTCTGCACTCGAGCCTGTTTCTTGCTATTTGTTTTGCCTGCTGCTATTCTGCCCTGTTGCTGTTGGTGCTGTTACTGCTGCTGCATTTGTTCATTGTTACTCTACTGATTGCCCTTTTTCTTCAATTGCAAATATTCCCAGGTACACAACCTTTGAACCTTGTATTGTTGAAAGTTTGAAGTTGAAGCAGAAATAAAGGAATGAACGCCAGTTTATGTTATAGCATTGGTGTAAAAAGATAGTTCGAATGTTGTTTGGGCCTGTATTCTTACTGTGAACTGCAAATATTCTGTAGGAACTAGCATACATTTTGTTTAAGATGAACTGTTAGATAGCATGGCTCAATAGTAATGACAGTATGACATGGACAACATGTTTTGATTTAGTATACATTCAGTTCAAGTATAACACTTGTTTGATTTAGTATGACTGTATAACATAGAGTCATGGTAAGCATTGTATGTATTTTGCCTAGACCACTGAATTGACAAAACTGCGATACTGGGGTCCGGGATAAATGTATCCCCAAACAAACTCCCATACAGTCACACTAAGAGTATGGCTATGAATGCCAGTTCTCTTGTCAGTTCATTCGTTCCAATACAGGTTCGATACTGGGTTTCGTTACAGATTTTTATTTCGAAATGATGTAATGATTGTTGAGAAAAACTGATAATCATTTTTGAGTTCAATTAGTAGTAATTTTTCCTAATAAAGCAGCCGATTTCTTTATCAATTTCGAATAGGTTAGAGTGTTAAGAATAGAACTTGGAGGTCGTTAAAACATAACTCAACATATGTTGTTAGTTTGTTTGCAATCTCACTTAGCGAATTAATAAGCATATTCACTTGTTGAAGACAAAGCATGCCGTAGCTCTCACCTCATGAACAATCAATCAAGTAATCAAACAAGTTTAGGTTCGGCAAACATAATAAGGATTCAGTCCGTATTTGTCTAAACCAGCAAAATTCGGCATCATCCTTCCCTTAAAAGATAAATGTAGTAAAATGTAGTTCTTGTAGGGTACCCTTCTAAAATAATGAGACGAGCCTCGCCAAATCAAAAGGCAAATTGCGGGGCCCTCAATAATTGGTCATAATAAATACTTAGAATTTGGGACGGGCTGTTTAGTGAATTCCACTGCCCTCCCGAAGACAATAACGCGTTAGATTCTTTAGGCGCGACTTAATCAAATCACATTCTTAAATTCGGGTGCGCATTTATGTGACCCAATTTCAAATCTCAACGGAGTCGAAATGTGTTAACAACTACGGGTGCATTGATTGTGACGTGGTTCGAGATACATTTTCACGACGTTGCAATTCTATAAAAGTAAATGATAATAATAAAAGCGGTTAAAACTTAATAAAAGCACATAAGTCACAACATGTATTTAAATCAGATATTTAGCCATTATAACAATTTAAGCGACCGTGCTAGAACCACGGGATTCGAGGGTGCCTAACACCTTCCCTCGGGTCAACAGAATTCCTTACTTAGAATTTCTGGTTCGCAGACTTCATTTGGAAAAGTCGAAAATTTCCTCGATTTGGGATTCAAGATAAACCGGTGACTTGGGACACCAAAAGCCAAACCTTTCCCAAGTGGCGACTCTGAATTAAATAAATAATCCCATTTCGAATATTGTCACTTAAATTGGAAAAACTCCCCTCGCGCATTTAACCCTTCGGGGCGGGCGCGCAAAAAGGAGGTGTGACAGCTCTGGCGACTCTGCTGGGGACTGCTGTGACCCAGAACCACTGGTTCAGGGTCCAAGAATTCGAGCTTAGAATAATTGTTATATCTGGCTTATTATCTGATCTTTATTACATGTTTTGCATAAAAGTGCTAAATGTTGTCTTTTACCGCTTTTGATATTATCTGAACTGTATATAAACTGTGCCGAAACCCTTCTTTTCTTACCTCCGGGGAGAAGCTCGCTGGTCGAGACTCCCTATTCTGTTAGTGTCAATACTTGAAATAAGAAAGAGGTCGGACAAGTTACAAAGCCGGACGATCTCGCGGGTCCCCGGTACGTAGCCCCCTCCTCGACTCGAGTTGTCCGCTCGGGTACACAGTCTAGGGCAAATACCAAGGTTTAAACCTAGTATAACGAAACTTCATGCCGGATCCCTAGTAGGAACGCTTATTTGCATCATATGGCATTTGACTTAGGGGACTCAACACAGGGGTTGGGTCCGTCTAGGACAGGCAACCTGAAATGGAAAGACCATCATGCTGCATTCCTATCTGTGTTATGCATTTATTTGCTTCGGTTCCGCATGTCGACCGGTTCTTAAAAAAAAAAAAGAAGGGAAAATAACAGCGCAGGGGAGATAATTACTTATTTTTGGAAAATAAAACCAATGTCCAAGTAGTGTCAAAACCTCGCCGGAATTTTTCTAAAAAAAAAACTGTTTTGTTTATTGAGAGTTGTTAAAAAAAATATATACAAAATTTTTTCTTTTATCACTTTCAAAGATCAAAAAAAAAAGAAAAGGTATTTATTTTAAAAGTAAAAAAAATCGAAAATTCATAATTCAAAAAAATGAGTTGTTTCTTTCGTAGTACCCCTTTTATGAATTCAGACTAATAGTCCAAATTTTTATAAATTCAGACTGATAGTCCAAATATTGCAAAAATTATTTTTTCTTTAGTCTTTATCTTTCTTCAAAAATAATAAAAAATACTTATTTCTGATTTTTAGGTTTATTTAATTTTCTCTATTCACGGTATGCCCGAACTACGCCGGTTTGATTCTCACCGGATGTGAGATACGTAGGCAACCCTCGTCGGGTTCAACCCCCATTTTGCTAAAATAGCCAAAATCAAAAAAAAATATGTTTCAAATTTTTAAAGAGTCATAAATAAGTCAGGTGATGCTGTTTTGTCATAAATAGCCGAATGTTCCCGAAAGGGACACCAGAAGGCTAACTTTGCATAAACAACCACCTTTGGGTCATTTTTAAGGTTTAGTCCAGTTGACCCACACAACCTTAAAATCTTCGTCCCCTAGGCGTTGAAAGGTCGTGTTAGCAATATTGAGTTTCCTAATTTTTTTAAAAAAAAAAAAAAAAAAAACGTTAAAAAGGGTCGTAAATGAATAGGGTGACGCTGTTTTGACATGAATAGCCGAATGTTCCCGAAAGGGACGCCGGAAGGCTGACTTTGCATAAATAGCCACTTTTGGGTTTTGCTTAGCATTTTTAGACCCACACAGCCTTAAAATCTTCGTCCCCGAAGTGCTTAAAGGCCGTGTTCAAAGCTTGGTCCCCTCTGTAAAATATTTTGAGTCAGTCATTTTTGTTAAAATCACCTTAATAAATGTGCAGGATGAGCACGATGCAAAATGAACATTTTTCAATAATGACCAAAATCCCTATCAAGTTACGGCTATGGTGGAATGATCTAGGTGTTGAAGGGCAAAATGAGGTTAAGAAAAATCTGAAAGGTCTTGTGGGTCTGTTGGAAATCCAGCCTCGGGGAGATATCATAAGAGCTTTGGTTACCTATTGGGACCCGGCGCACAATGTTTTCCATTTCTCTGACTTTGAGCTCACCCCAACTTTGGAAGAAATGGCCGGATACATCGGGAATACTGAACTTCCGTTGAGGGAAAAATACGTGGTCGCCCCAAGAGTCGTCACGGCACATCGATTCCTAGATTCATTGAAGATACCCAGAACAGTCCACAACCCGGATCTAGCAGCCGGATTCTGTACTCCATGCTTCATATATGATAGGTACGGTCATGAGGGGGGATTCAATAATCCAATCAACAAACTGTGCAGCAAAGGAGTTCGGCAGAAGTGGGACGAGCACAGACGGGTAGCATTCATGATGATGTTCCTGGGCCTTCTGGTATTTCCCAGGAAAGATGGAAACATTGATTTGAAGATATCTGGGGTCGTCAGCACCTTTACTCACGCAAAGTGACAGTACTCTCGCGCCTATGGTGGTATCCGACATCTTTCGAGCTCTCACAGCTTGTAAAGCTGGGGGAAATTTCTTCGAAGGTTGTAACTTGCTCCTGCAGATATGGATGACCGAGCACCTTTGCCATCATTCCGAGATTTTGAGCCATGGTTCCCCGGAAAAGACCCGCATAGAAGAATCTTACGCGAGAGCCAAAGAGATCAGTTTGCCCGAAGGAGTCCTGGCTTGGACCTCGTTCTTTCAAGCTCTTACTGCCAGCCAAATACAATGGAAGTTGGGATGGTTGCCCGTTGATGAGGTCTTATATATGTCAGCGGCTAAAACTCATTTCTTGCTGATGGGGCTTAAGAGCATTCAACCTTACGCACCCTGCCGAGTTTTAAGACAGTTCGGAAGATGCCAGACAGTACCTCATGAGGAAGATCTAAGCACTCAAGCAGTTGAGATAAGTCCTAACGGACAGTTCCCAGAAGCAAAGATTCGCCAAATCTGGAATGAGGGTCAATATTTGAAATCAGATACTTGCGTGCGGGATCAAGCCAAAGGAGAAACGGCGCCAGGTTACCTTGCATGGTACAGAAGGGAACTCGAGCATGAAAGGCCAGCTAAGAGACCCCACATCCGGAATTTTACCGAATCATCACAAAAGCAGTGGGATTGGTTAGCAAAAGAAAGAGGCTATTGCACCGAAATCAGCAGGTTAAAGCAACAAGTGGAAAACTTGAAATATGAACACAACGTGCAAGTTGCTACCGATCTGGGAGAGCGGAACAGGTTAATTCAAGAAAATGAAATGCTCAGAGCCCAGATCAAACAGATAAGGTTGGATGCAGATAGACAACCAAGGCGTCGATCGGACGAGCAGCTGATAAAAGGGCTAAAAGGTGAAATCAGGGAATGGCGAGATGGTTTGGAGAAATCTGAAAACATCATAGCAGAGCTCAAAGCACAGTGGGATACAAGAACGGATAAGCATCGCAGGTACCTGAATCGATTGGAAAGCGACCATGAGAAGACTGTTGCTAAGATAAAGAGAGAGATGGCTGCACTTGAGATCAAAGCAGCTAATCAGGCCAAGGATTTCCAAATTGAGAGCAGATACTGGTATGACTCAATAGCCCAGATGAAGTTGGAAGTACGACGACTGAAGCATCAGCATGTACAAGATGCTCAAGTTTTCAAGATATGCAGCGATCAGACAAAACGCCTGCTCGTAGAGAAGAAGCAAACCAGAGATAGGATCAAGGCCATTGCCCATGCCATCACCAGACGATGCCTACGATGTGAGAACATGTCCAGCGCTACCGTCCTCTCGGCAGTAATGGGTTATGTCAAGCAGACTATGCACGAGCTGGAGCAACTTGAGAGGGATCTCACGCCTAGGACCGCGGCGAGGCCGAACGATGCCCCGCGGAAACCGATTTTTAAAACCATAATGCATTCATAGGTCAAATCTGTATTTTAGCATCTTCTGCCTATTATTTTTTTTTCATCAAGGTGATTTTCAGTCTATTTTGAGTCTAGGTTCATTTTCCAAGTTTGCTTTTTCTTTTGCAGAATGTAGCTTGTAATAGAACATTTCAACAATGAAGAGGTTGTTTCTTTTACGTCCATTTGTGTTTTTCGAACTACGTAATGATCTGATTCACGTAGGCATCATGATACGTAGGCAATCCTCATGGGATCCGGTCGCATTTCTTTTACTACAAAAATAAAAAATATATATATATATAATAAATAAAATAAAAGGGAAAACAAAAGAGAAAAGGAAAGAAAAAAAAAGGGAAAAACTAATAAGAGAAAAAAATGCCGGAATGACGCATGCTCTTGTAGCAAACATATAGTAATCCACTTAACTGTATAGGTGCATCATGCCCAACGTGAGATTAACTATCTATTATTTGCTGCAGAATTAACCGTGCGTTTGTCATTGAGCATTTTTCCCAGGGTTTTTGAAAAGACGGTTGGTTTGGTGAAAGTCTGGCCTCGCATTCATACTTCACGAGATCAAGGAGAGGTGTTCAACTACCTGTTGTTAGGACTAGAAGCAGTACTCACACTTACTTCACCAGGTCAAAAGGAAGTGTGGAAATGTCTTCGGAAATTCCATTGCAAACAGTCCCCGTCTCTGAGGAGAGCTCAATCTCAGCCGTCCTCACGCCTGAATCCGCAACTGCGGAAGAAAATAGAATCCTACGGCTCCGCATGTTGGAAATGCTGGATGACTGGAACAATGGGAAAGAGCCGCCAAGTGTCGTCCCCGGATTCCCTGAATTATTCTCCAGGTCAGGTGGGACTTCTAATGTCCCCATAAATTACCCTGCTACCCCATTCGGGTACCCAGCCAACTCCGCCTTCTCCGCAGGATCACCTTCTGAGCCTCATCCCCGAATGTCGGCCACTGATGCAAGCATGAACATCTTTACTGCATCGCCTTGCCCAGCTACGGCACAGCCTGCCACATACAAGCCAAGCTTTGACTCATCCTCTTTTACATTCCAAGCACCATCGTTCTCAATGGAACCAACTAGGTTCGCTACCAATAATAATCCTCTACCGCCTCAGTGCGAACTCGCACCGGGACAGGATCAGAACCCCAGGATTGCAGAACAAAATGAGATTGCTAAGAGAATGAGAAGCCTTGAACAAAGTTTGAAGAATATGCAAGGGTTGAGCGGACAAAAGAGCGTCTCTTACGCCGACCTGTGCATGTTCCCTCACGTGCACCTGCCAACGGGTTTCAAGACCCCCAAATTCGAGAAATACGATGGGCACGGTGACCCCATTGCACATCTTAAGAAATACTGCAACCAATTGCGGGGAGCCGGCGGAAAAGAAGAACTGCTCATGGCATATTTTGGGGAAAGTTTAGTAGGGATAGCTTCGGAATGGTATATGGATCAGGAAATGTCCCGATGACATATATGGGATGATCTCGCCCGAGATTTTGTAAAGCAATTCCAGTATAACATCGACATTGCGCCAGACCGAAACTCTCTGTCGAATTTGAAGAAGAAGCCTTCGGAAAGCTTTAGAGAGTATGCTATTAAGTGGCGAGAACAGGCGTCGAGAGTGAAGCCTCCCATGGATGAAGTGGAAATGGTCACTACCTTTCTCCAGGCTCAAGAGTCTGACTATTTCCAAAACATGATGTCGGCCATGGGTAAGCCATTCGCGGAAGCGATCAAGATAGGAGAGATGGTAGAGAATGGGCTGAAAACGGGTCGGATTCTGAGTCAAGCAGCCATAAGGGCAACCTCTCAGGCCGTCCAAAGCGGGTCTGGAGGGACGACAAGGGGGAAGAAGAAGGAAGAAACGGCTATGGCAGCCTCTGAAGCAAGGGAGTATCGTCATCCCAGGCCCCATTTTCCGGAAAGGGCCCCACAACACTACTACCCCCACTCAAATGTGGCATATGCTCATCAACCTTATATGGTCATGAATGCCCAACCTTATAACCATCCACCACAACAAGCCAACCGAGGCCCAGCTCCACCTCCCAGAAATCAGCCTCCTTACCGCAACCACTATAACCCACAACCCCCGCAGAATAACTACCGCCCCCAGGAGCCACCTCGACGGCGGACTTTCACGCCCATCGGTGAACAATACTCTACATTGTTCCCTAAGCTAGTCCAGTTGGGTTTCTTGCAACCAATTCCCCAAACAAGGCAAAACCCGACATCTCCTTCTTATAAAGCCGGAGTCAGATGCGCTTATCATTCAGGGGCCGAAGGACATGATACAAATGACTGCTGGTCATTGAAAAGAGTGGTCGAAAATTTGATAGAGCAGGGGAAGATAGTGCTAAGGGACGAAGAGATCCCAAATGTGACTAACAATCCATTGCCCGCTCACAATAATGGGCCGCTGATCGGCATGATTTGTGAAGACAAAGAGTTCGACCCTGCCTTGAAAGCCATAATTGCCATTGTCGACACGGGGAGGAGGCCTGAAATAGACCAGAAATCAGAAAGGGGGGAGGAGGCCAAGGCTGCAGAAAGCAAGCCTGAAAAGAAGGTGGAGAAGAAAGTAGTACCAGCAAAGGGTGGAGTTCTTTACATACCGCGAGGTCAAGCCAAGAAGACGCAGAACTTCGGGATCAAAAAGACAAAACCTATGTATGTGCCAAAAGGGGCCTATGTGGTCCGGGGGACGATTCAACCACCTCGGCTGAATGAGCCAGTGGTTATCGGACGCGTGCCACAAAAGCCAATGACCAACCCGTCCACAGTGCCGTGGAATTATCAAAAGACTTTGGTAACATACAAAGGTAAGGAGGTCATGGAAGAACTTCCAGAAAATACTTTCGTTGGAGGGTACTCAAATACCCAAGAACTGAACAACGCCACACAAAGGCGCTTCCCTCCAAAGGAGCCCGTGAGTGTTGAAGAAGCGGAAGTGTTCTTCCAACAGATGAAGATGCCGGATTACGAAGTGATAGATCAGCTGCGCAAGCACCCTGAGCAAGTATCCATGCTGTCATTATTAATGAGGTCAAACGAGCATCAAAAGATCCTGCTGAAAACCCTGAATGAAGCATATGTACCGGTCGAAACCTCGGTGGAGCAACTAGAGCGGATGACAGAAAGATTCTTCGCTGTCAACCAAATCTCTTTCAATAAGAATGATTTACCCCCGGAAGGAGCAGCACACAACAAGGCCTTACACTTAACAGTGAAATGCGAGGACTACTATGTCAAGCGAGTAATGCTGGATGGGGGATCAGGTGTTGACATTTGCCCGCTCTCCACGCTACAAAGAATGGAAATTGGGGCAGGAAGAATCCGACCCAATAACGTCTGCGTGAGAGCTTTCGATGGCATCAAGAGAGATACCATGGGAGAAATAGACCTGTTGTTGGTCATAGGACCAGTCGAATTTCGAGTCACTTTCCAAGTGATCGACATGGACACATCTTACAATTTCCTCCTTGGCAGGCCTTGGATCCATGCGGCAGGAGCCGTGCCTTCTACTCTTCACCAGATGGTGAAGTTCGAGTATGAAGACCAAGAGATCGTGGTCCATGGAGAAGACGAACATGCCATTTATCGGGACCCATCTATCCCGTATCTTGAACCAAGAGAAGGGAGCGAGCATACGGTCTATCAAGCTTTCGAGGTGGTATTGGCAGAGCAGCACGAAGAGGGAGTACCTTGCCCCCAGCCTTTCTTGTCTAACGCTTCGGTTATGGTGGCCAAAGAGATGATCCGACACGGATTTAGGCCAGGGAAGGGGCTTGGACGAACCCTTCAGGGAATGACGGAACCCATTACTTTACCAGTCATCAAGAAACCTTTTGGACTAGGTTTCAAACCTACTCCAGCAGACGAAAAATGGGCAAAGAAAAGGAGAAATGAGGGCTGGAAGTTGCCTCAACCACTGCCGGATTTACATGCGACTTTTGTCAGGCCAGGGTACACTGAAGAAGAAGAAGATGAGGTCTTCACAGTTGAGGAAATCGAGGAAATATGTGGGGCAATGAGGGAAATGCTCTACGAGGTCCACATGGTTCAACCAGGCGAAGGCACGAGCACTGCTGAGATGATATACATGGGGCCAAACGCCAAGCTCCAAAACTGGGAGATCACGCCATTCCCAACTAGACGGAAGTCCGGGTAGACCTGTCCTGCCACCTTTCCTGTATCACAAGTTATCTCCGGGACATAACTTGAACATTTTCTTCTTTTCAATTGTTGTTTTGAATTCCCAGTTGTAAACATTGTTGTCTTCCAACTTTCCAAAGAAAATATACAAAAAAATCATCATTGCTTTCCTATTCTTTCTTTTGCTTTGATTTTTTATTAGTTTTTCTTTTTATCTTCCTTTTCAGTCCTAATAATGCGGCTTTGAATATGACATGCTTGCGGACTTCACGCCCAGATCACAATGAGCTATTTAACTGCGAATTAATGAACCCAGAACCAGAATATGATGCGGAAGAGGCTTTTAGGGAGATAAACCGAGAGTTGGAATATTTTGAGAATAAACCTAAGCCGAATCTAAATGACACTGAACCGGTAAATTTAGGAACCCCGGAAGAAATCCGGGAGACCAAGATAAGCATTCACACGGACAAGAAAACGAGAGAGGCGATAATTCAACTTCTTTTCGAATTCAAAGACGTGTTTGCTTGGTCATATGATGACATGCCGGGACTAGGTGTCGATCTAGTGGTTCACAAATTGCCGATTCATCCTGATTGTCCTCCAGTTCAACAAAAGCAACGAAAGTTCAAAACTGAGGTTAGTGACAAGATTAAAGAGGAGATCACCAAGCAGCTGAAAACGGGAGTGATCCGGGTAGTCCAATATACAACATGGCTGGCGAATGTGGTTCCAGTACCGAAAAAGGACGGGAAAACTCGGGTATGTGTAGATTACCGAGATCTGAACAGAGCAAGTCCTAAAGATAATTTCCCGCTGCCTAACATCCACATCCTCGTTGATAATTGCGCCAAACACGAGATACAGTCTTTCGTAGATTGTTACGCTGGATACCATCAGGTGCTGATGGATGAAGAGGACGCCGAGAAAACCGCTTTCACCACGCCTTGGGGCACCTACTGTTATCGGGTCATGCCATTTGGTCTAAAGAATGCTGGGGCTACTTACATGAGGGCCATGACCGCCATTTTCCATGACATGATGCATCAGGAAATAGAGGTGTACGTGGACGATGTAATAGTCAAGTCCAGGACACAGGATAATCACATCCAAGACTTGAGGAAATTCTTCGAGAGGCTAAGGAAGTATGACTTGAAGCTAAATCCAGCCAAATGCGCTTTCGGAGTTCCGTCAGGTAAACTTTTGGGTTTCATCGTAAGCAGGAGAGGTATCGAGCTAGATCCGACTAAGATAAAATCTATCAAAGATCTACCTCCCCCAAGAACGAAGAAAGACGTGATGAGTCTTTTGGGCAGGCTGAACTACATCAGTCGGTTTATTGCCCAGCTGACAAGCACGTGTGAGCCCATATTCAAGTTGTTAAGAAAAGATGCGGCGATTAAGTGGACAACGGAGTGTCAAGAAGCCTTTGATAAAGTCAAAGAGTACCTTTCGAATCCCCCAGTCTTGGTCCCTCCAGAACCGGGAAGGCCACTTTTCTTGTATCTGACAGTCTTAGAGAACTCTTTCGGCTGTGTCCTCGGGCAACACGACGTAACCGGGAAAAGGGAGCAGGCGATCTACTACCTGAGCAAGAAATTCACCAGCTACGAGGCCAAATACACTCTGTTGGAAAAGACATGCTGCGCTCTCACATGGGTTGCTCAAAAGCTGAGGCATTATCTCCAAGCCCACACTACATTCCTCATAAGCAGGTTGGATCCCTTGAAATATATATTTCAGAAACCAATGCCTACTGGGAGACTGGCTAAATGGCAAATCTTGCTTACGGAATTCGACATAGTTTATGTCACTCGCACGGCAATGAAAGCCCAGGCGTTAGCAGATCATTTGGCCGAAAACCCGGTCGATGAGGAATACCAGCCATTGGATACCTACTTTCCAGATGAAGAGGTAAACACCGTAGAAGTGATCTCAGAGGAAGCTCATGTTTGGAAGATGTTCTTTGACGGAGCCGTGAACGCCAAGGGTATAGGGATTGGGGCAATTTTGATCTCACCTGCCGGTCAGCATTATCCCGCCACAGCTAGACTTCGTTTCTTCTGCACAAATAATACAGCTGAATATGAAGCCTGCATTATGGGCATACATATGGCAATCGATCAGGATGTCAAAGACTTACTGATTATGGGAGATTCTGACCTGATCATCCGGCAAGTTCAAGGCGAATGGGAAACTCGGGATGTCAAACTTATCCCATACCGACAACATGTGGAGGACCTCAGCAAGCGCTTTACCTCAATAGAATTCAGGTATATTCCGAGGTGTCACAATGAACTGGCAGATGCACTTGCTACTCTGGCTTCTATGCTACCCTACCCGGGCAACGCCCACGTCGATCCTTTGGAAATCCAAATCAAGGAAAGACACGGTTACTGCAGTGTAATCGAGGCGGGATCAAATACGCAGCCTTGGTACCATGACATCAAGAAATTCCTGAAGACACAAGAATACCCCGAGCACGCTACTGGAGATCAAAAGAGGACCATTAGGCGACATGCAAGTGGTTTCTTTTTGAGCGGTGATTTGTTATATAAGAGGACTCCGGACCTCAATCTCCTAAGATGTGTCGATATCGAGGAAGCGAAAAAGATCATGCACGAAGTACACGCAGGTGTGTGCAGACCTCACATGAACGGGTATGTCTTAGCAAAGAAGGTCCTTAGAGCAGGTTATTACTGGATGACCATGGAGAAGGATTGCTTTAGCTTTGTTCGGAAGTGTCATCAGTGTCAGGTGCACGGTAATTTGATTCATGCACCTCCCACGGAACTGCATCCCATGTCCGCACCTTGGCCATTTGTCGCTTGGGGCATGGACGTCATTGGACCAATTGAACCAAAGGCTTCGAATGGACACAGGTTTATACTGGTTGCCATCGATTACTTCACAAAATGGGTAGAAGCCGTCACTCTCAAGTCGGTCACCAAGAAAGCTGTGGTGGATTTTGTACACTCAAATCTTATCTGTCGCTTCGGTATTCCTGCGACTATCATTACAGATAATGCAGCAAACTTGAACAGTCACTTGATGGGAGATGTGTGCGAGCAATTCAAGATAACACACAGGAATTCCACTCCTTATCGGCCAAAAGCCAATGGTGCTGTGGAAGCTGCAAATAAAAACATCAAGAAGATTTTGAGGAAAACAATACAAAGTTCCCGACAGTGGCATGAGCAGTTACCTTTTGCATTATTGGGGTACCGCACTACGGTGCGCACATCGGTGGGAGCAACTCCTTATCTTTTGGTTTATGGGACCGAAGCTGTAATACCGGCAGAGGTAGAGATTCCTTCGCTTCGAATCATTGTCGAAGCCGAAATCGAAGACAGCGAGTGGGTCAAGGCTCGACTGGAGCAATTGACGTTGATTGATGAAAAACGGATGGCTGCAGTTTGTCACAGACAGTTATACCAACGAAGGATGGCCCGTGCTTACAACAAGAAAGTCCGACCCCGGAATTTCGAAGTAGGTCAGTTGGTACTAAGGCGTATTTTGCCGCATCATGAAGAAGCAAAAGGAAAGTTTGCCCCAAATTGGAGAGGCCCATACATCGTAAGGAAGATATTGCCGAGAGGAGCATTGTATTTGGGTGATATCGAAGGAAATGACCCCGACACAGCAGTAAATGCAGATGCAGTCAAGAGGTATTACGTCTAAAGCATACTCCAGTGGTCCTGACACGTTGAAAATGGCGAAGGCGTTTGTTCCCCACTACTCCTCAAACACTACCCAATCCTCTCCACCAACTTTTGAGCCGCTTACAAAACAAAACAAAACAAAAAAAAAGAAAAAAAAAAAAGAAAAAAAAACAAATTTGATTGAGGCCTGAACTACGTTTGACTTGATTCCGAAAGGATACGTAGGCAGCCTCTCCCTGAGGTTCAGTCACACCAACAATAAAATCCCATTCACCCTGAAATTGAAACTGGGGCACGTCGAGCAGTTTAGGAGTTAGTATCATCTACCTCTCTTTACCAAGCACAAACCTTCAAATCAATTACCAAATATGATGGGGAATCAATAAGCGTCACAAACAAAGACCATCACACTCTGAATTGAGAGAGATAAAATGAGAGAGTCTCGGCGGTGAAAACCTTCGGGCACCACGAGGCGACGGGAGTAGAGAAACCAAAATGAGAGAGCTTGTTTAGTAAAAACTCGCAAAGAGTGCTATCAAGCGATGACAGGAAGAGAAATGAGAGAGGTCAGCCAGCGAAAACCCGCAAAGGGCGTTGTTGGCCGAAAAGGAATGACGCCACCCCAAGAGGGTCTCGGCAAAGTTCCACCGGTTTTGGAATCACAAATCTGTTCTGGTTCAGGAAAACGCAAGTTCATGGAAGGTCGGACGTCCAGTCCAAAGAGCATGTCATGTCATTTAAAGCCAGCGTTATCTTCCTCAGATAAGTCTTTCTCGTCCCGGAAAGGGTATTCTTTTTCTGATTTGTTTTCCCCTTCTTTGTTTCTTTTCGAATCCCTTTTGCATTTTAACCCCGAGTTCAGGACACACCGGAAAGAGCAGGTGGCAGGTTTGTTTGCACGGAATCCCGTCTCATGAAGGAAAGCACCTCATCTCGTTGATATGATTACCCAAGCATGATGAATCATGACGTCCCGGAGTAGAGGAAAAAGAGAGAAATCTTGAAATCTTCCCCAGCAAGTCCACCTTCGGACAAATCCCCACAGAGTCTCCCCCTGTACAAAATCCCACAGAGTCTCCCTTTTTGTACAATCTCCCACAAAGTATCCCTGTTGGAAGTTCATCAGCACATCCCCAGCGAGTTCTTTTGTAAATATTCCCCAACAAGCTTACCCCAACAAACCCTGGGAAACCCGTTTTGAAACCAAAACCCAGCATACCCCATTGTACAGAATCCGCACAAAGAATCCACTTTGTAAATATTTCCCCCACATAGCTTCCTGTTGTACAGTTCCCACAGAACACCTCCAATAAAATCCCCGTTGAGAACCTTCAATCAAAACGGGACAAAAAAGAAAAAAAGGGCCTTACGAGGCAAATCATCACAGAATCCGGAAATACAAGCCTGAGCAGTCTAAAGGCTTCGCCGTTCAATTCGAATCAATGGCGGGATTTCGCAACAGAAGTAAAGACGCAACGAAGCAATTGGGAACGATCAAGGTCACCAAACCGACCGTCATTTTCAAACTAACAATTGTTCTTTGTCTGAGAAATTGAAACAGGTGTTAATCCAAGACAACCGTGCAAGAAGCAGGTGTCGCCCAAAGAAGAAGGTACACGGGTACAAGAAACATTTTGGCAATAAGGAATTCACTCGAAAGGTAGGTTTCCACGAAACTCCCTTTTATCTTCTACTAAAATAAGAAAATTCAAAAAAAGAGGTCGCTTAACTTTGTCCCCAGCCAGTCAGCATTAGGGTTTTAAACCCTAAACTGAACTTTTTCCTTTCAGCCAGCATTAGAGTTTTAAACTCTAAATTGAGCTTTTCCATGCAATCAGCATTAGGGTTTTAAACCCTAAACTGAATTTTCCTTTTAGTCAGCATTAGGGTTTTAAACCCTAAACTGAACTTTTCTCTTTCAGCCAGCATTAGAGTTTTAAACTCTAAACTGAGCTTTTCCATGCAATCAGCATTAGGGTTTTAAACCCTAAACTGAATTTTCCTTTTAGTCAGCATTAGGGTTTTAAACCCTAAACTGAACTTTTCTCTTTCAGCCAGCATTAGAGTTTTAAACTCTAAACTGAGCTTTTCCATGCAATCAGCATTAGGGTTTTAAACCCTAAACTGAATTTTCCTTTTAGTCAGCATTAGGGTTTTAAACCCTAAACTGAACTTTTCTCTTTCAGCCAGCATTAGAGTTTTAAACTCTAAACTGAGCTTTTCCATGCAATCAGCATTAGGGTTTTAAACCCTAAACTGAATTTTCCTTTTAGTCAGCATTAGGGTTTTAAACCCTAAACTGAACTTTTCTCTTTCAGCCAGCATTAGAGTTTTAAACTCTAAACTGAGCTTTTCCATGCAATCAGCATTAGGGTTTTAAACCCTAAACTGAATTTTCCTTTTAGTCAGCATTAGGGTTTTAAACCCTAAACTGAACTTTTCTCTTTCAGCCAGCATTAGAGTTTTAAACTCTAAACTGAGCTTTTCCATGCAATCAGCATTAGGGTTTTAAACCCTAAACTGAATTTTCCTTTTAGTCAGCATTAGGGTTTTAAACCCTAAACTGAACTTTTCTCTTTCAGCCAGCATTAGAGTTTTAAACTCTAAACTGAGCTTTTCCATGCAATCAGCATTAGGGTTTTAAACCCTAAACTGAATTTTCCTTTTAGTCAGCATTAGGGTTTTAAACCCTAAACTGAACTTTTCTCTTTCAGCCAGCATTAGAGTTTTAAACTCTAAACTGAGCTTTTCCCATGCAATCAGCATTAGGGTTTTAAACCCTAAACTGAATTTTCCTTTTAGTCACTGGGGCAGAAAATTTCGTTCGTTTGTTTGTTTTTTCCCGCAGGTCTAACCTCGAGCCACACGGATCGAAATGACCTACGAGACGAGTCTCAACTCAGAATCAAAGAAGAAAAAGACAAAAAAAAAAGAGAGACATTCCGAGATATCAGAGTGAATAGAGAGCGGATTGACTCCGACGTTTAATTAAGGTCTTGAACCTTGCCAATCGCGTCCCACTCAGTATCCCAGAGGTTACACAAGTCGCCGCAACTCGCAAGCATCAAGATTCAGATCGGAGTCTACAAGCAGAATCAGCTAAGACCCAAGATCAAGTCGTAAAAGAATCATAGATAGGAATCTTGTAACTAGCAGTTGACATACACATAAGTAGTTAGTTCAGTTTCTAATTTTCGTCTGTTTGTAATAAGGCGGTCAGTGACGTAGCAGTGACAACAACAGCAGCAGTAGCAGCAAGCATTGCAATCCCATGGTAGTCCCAGCTACCAAAACTTCCCGAACTACATTGACCTGATTCCTGTTTAGCCCAGGATATGTAGGAAATCTTTGAAGCAAGATTCGGTCAAATCTTTCAGAAACATGCTTCATACGGAGTAGTCCATAGGCAAAAATCGCTCATACACGCTCACTTTATCTTTGCACGAAAACTCTTCGTGTTTCCGAACAAAGAGGGGCAGCTGTGAGCACGTGATTTTTGTTTTCGCGCGACAATTGCTCCAAAAAGAAATAAAAAAAAATAAAAATATATAATTGGCCCTGCTGTACAATTTTCGGATTTCTGTGCGGCACCTTGTTGATTTATTTGTGACTTTGACCCATTTTTATTTATTTACTTCATTAAAATAAAATTCAAAAATATATGTGTCCTGCATAATTCAAACCGTAATCCGGTCGTTAAATAGAAAATCATGAATAGGCATTTTCGTCCGTGATTTTATTTGGTTTGACTTTACCTGTTTTGAAATATTTTAAGTATGTGTGCAAATAATTGTATTTGAGTGTGTATTTAATTTTAATTTGATTTTTTTGGCTTAGTTTTGTTTTAAAATAAATAAGAAAAGGAAATAAAAATAAAAAAAAAATAATAAAAATAAAGAAAAGACCCCTTCCCTTCCGGACTTGGGCCAATTTTAACAAAATTGGCCCAAACAAACAGCCCAAGACCCAGGCCTGCCCGGTCCAGGCCACCTGATGCCCAGGACGTCCAAACGACGTCGTTTGAGTCGTGCCTGATCTGGGCCGTTGATCTCAGAGTGATCAACGGCCAAGATCAATTCCCCATAACCCATCAATAAACCCGACCCATCTTACCCGGATCGAACCCAACCCTCAACCCTCAAAACGACACCGTTCCATTTAAGCCTTCAGATCCAGACCGTAGATCTAGATTGATCTAACGGTCGAGGTTCACCCACCCACTAACTATATAAACCATTCACCATACCCTGCCCCCCTAGCCAACACCCCCGCCTTCGTCTTCACCAAACCCATCCCCTTCAAACCCTAGCCGCCCCTACACACCTTCACCAGAAACCCGGCGGCCTGAACGCCGGTGACCTCCACCTGAACACCATAGAACCCCCATGCCACCCTGAACCTAAATCTACCAACCACACACTTCGAATCACCCCCCAGGTCCTCGAATCTTCATTTGAAGATTCGAGTCAAAACTCGATCTACACCAAACAACCCCAGCTTCATACCAGACACTCCCCGGACCCTCCTCGTGACCAAACCATACTTGGTTTGGTCCGAATCTAACCAGGGAAACATGAATCCCGGATCTGAGTTTTGGAACTTTGTAGTTCCTCGTCACTAGTTCATACCCGTTCGAGCCAAAGAAATTAAGGTCCAAGGGACCTTAATCGAAGTGTTTCTCATCTGAGAAACACTTCGATTAAAGTCCGTTCAGCCTTAAGAAAGTCTGTCCAAGTCCGAGTCAAGGTTCCCGATTTTTCAAGATTTGAGGTGAGTCTGCCTTCTTCCCTTATTTGTTTTGGTCCATGTGAGTGATTAAATGTCTGTTCATGTTTTGTTTCAATTTGTGTCTTTGAATTTTTACCAACTTCCGTTTGTCCACCTTGCCTGAACCACTATGTTTGTTTGAACCCCTCATATTCTGATAAGACATATGTATTGGTTGTATTCCAAATTTGTACTGATTAGTTGACTCCTCGAGGGTATTTCTGTTTAGTCAGTATAATTCAAACCATGTATCGACACTGTTTAAATGTCTGATTTTTGGCTACGATTGTGTATGTTAATGCTAATATAGTCGAGTCGACATGTGTCGTCAATTAGTTTCAACTGTCTGAACAAAGTAAACCGATTTGCTTCTGATGAACATTTGCTTTGAGCCAATTAAGAACCAGTTTTTGCTTACTTATAGCTTGTTTGAATTGATCAGTAATGTAAAAAGGATTGTTTTGTTTAAAGTTCTGAAATGGAGGGCATGTGCACTTGGCACAACATGTGCATTGGTGCACCTCATGTGCCTTGTGCACAGCCTGTTTTTCCTGCATAAAAGGGCTTTCAATTTTAAAAATGGTTTGACAGCATATGCTGTCAGATAGATTCTACTGCCCATACCTTGCTTTAAGTTTAAAAAGTATTAAACCTTTTAAAAGTTAAATCTACCAGGGAATGTTGATGGAGGTTAATACTTAAATAACTAATGGGAATCTGAAAATGGGAATGCACATGGGAGGGTACTGTGATATTCTGAAAACAGGATGTTAAAAGGGCTGAGGTTTAGGCTTATAAAAGGGGATATACATACACCATAGAAAAAAAAGAAGGGAAAAGAGATACAGAGAGAGGATCAGACCTGAAAAGAAAATATACACACACAGTGAGGGGATTGGGAACTTTAAGAGCTGAAAAGGAAAAACAAAAACACAGATAGAGAGAGGTTAAGGGATAGAAGCTATACAACCAACAATCAGAAGCTTTTTCCTCCTATTATTACTGGGTTTCAGTTGTTAAACCTGTTTCAAATCAATTCTGATTCTTTGAAATTCCAGTTGTGTCTATTAGTCGAGTGTTTTCATTGGTTTACTACTGGTCTGGTCTGTTTGGATTTCTGTTTCTATTCCACTGGGTGTTGCTGCTATTTGGCTATTACTTTCTATTGGCCATATTTGCATCTCTGCACTCGAGCCTGTTTCTTGCTATTTGTTTTGCCTGCTGCTATTCTGCCCTGTTGCTGTTGGTGCTGTTACTGCTGCTGCATTTGTTCATTGTTACTCTACTGATTGCCCTTTTTCTTCAATTGCAAATATTCCCAGGTACACAACCTTTGAACCTTGTATTGTTGAAAGTTTGAAGTTGAAGCAGAAATAAAGGAATGAACGCCAGTTTATGTTATAGCATTGGTGTAAAAAGATAGTTCGAATGTTGTTTGGGCCTGTATTCTTACTGTGAACTGCAAATATTCTGTAGGAACTAGCATACATTTTGTTTAAGATGAACTGTTAGATAGCATGGCTCAATAGTAATGACAGTATGACATGGACAACATGTTTTGATTTAGTATACATTCAGTTCAAGTATAACACTTGTTTGATTTAGTATGACTGTATAACATAGAGTCATGGTAAGCATTGTATGTATTTTGCCTAGACCACTGAATTGACAAAACTGCGATACTGGGGTCCGGGATAAATGTATCCCCAAACAAACTCCCATACAGTCACACTAAGAGTATGGCTATGAATGCCAGTTCTCTTGTCAGTTCATTCGTTCCAATACAGGTTCGATACTGGGTTTCGTTACAGATTTTTATTTCGAAATGATGTAATGATTGTTGAGAAAAACTGATAATCATTTTTGAGTTCAATTAGTAGTAATTTTTCCTAATAAAGCAGCCGATTTCTTTATCAATTTCGAATAGGTTAGAGTGTTAAGAATAGAACTTGGAGGTCGTTAAAACATAACTCAACATATGTTGTTAGTTTGTTTGCAATCTCACTTAGCGAATTAATAAGCATATTCACTTGTTGAAGACAAAGCATGCCGTAGCTCTCACCTCATGAACAATCAATCAAGTAATCAAACAAGTTTAGGTTCGGCAAACATAATAAGGATTCAGTCCGTATTTGTCTAAACCAGCAAAATTCGGCATCATCCTTCCCTTAAAAGATAAATGTAGTAAAATGTAGTTCTTGTAGGGTACCCTTCTAAAATAATGAGACGAGCCTCGCCAAATCAAAAGGCAAATTGCGGGGCCCTCAATAATTGGTCATAATAAATACTTAGAATTTGGGACGGGCTGTTTAGTGAATTCCACTGCCCTCCCCGAAGACAATAACGCGTTAGATTCTTTAGGCGCGAACTTAATCAAATCACATTCTTAAATTCGGGTGCGCATTTATGTGACCCAATTTCAAATCTCAACGGAGTCGAAATGTGTTAACAACTACGGGTGCATTGATTGTGACGTGGTTCGAGATACATTTTCACGACGTTGCAATTCTATAAAAGTAAATGATAATAATAAAAGCGGTTAAAACTTAATAAAAGCACATAAGTCACAACATGTATTTAAATCAGATATTTAGCCATTATAACAATTTAAGCGACCGTGCTAGAACCACGGGATTCGAGGGTGCCTAACACCTTCCCTCGGGTCAACAGAATTCCTTACTTAGAATTTCTGGTTCGCAGACTTCATTTGGAAAAAGTCGAAAATTTCCTCGATTTGGGATTCAAGATAAACCGGTGACTTGGGACACCAAAAGCCAAACCTTTCCCAAGTGGCGACTCTGAATTAAATGAAATCCCATTTCGAATATTGTCACTTAAATTGGAAAAACTCCCACTCGCGCATCTTACCCCTCGGGGCGGGGCGCGCAAAAAGGAGGTGTGACAGATGCTTAACACAATTTTATTAACTAACATATCGTTATAACATTATCAAACATTCAAGAGCATATATAAATGAATTACAATAGAAGGATGAAGCTACTAATATTTCCCAGCGTCATTATCTTTCATTCCAACTCGATTTTATGAGTTTACATGGTTCGAAAATTACCTGGACAGTAGAAAGAAGAACAAATACAACAGAGTCAGCTCTTTCCAAAATCAACAGCAAAACAATTAAACGGGCAACAACAATAGAAAAAAACAGCGACAACCGGCAGATTCAAACCCAAGAAAATAAACTAGAAATACCCCAGCAAAACATTACAATTATGTAATTCTAGAAAAATCTTTCAAGACTACTCTATTTTTCTTAAACAAGTTTTTCACTTAAGAATCAACTCACAAAAGCTACTAAGGGATATTATAGCTACTAATTTTTTTCTCTTTTTGTGTGTAGAGATCTCTCAGTAAGATGGAGTGTCCTCCTATATATCAAAACAACCAACTATTTGAAAAAATTAAAAATCAATCTTTTTGACAGATTTTTCTACAAAATCTGCTCTTAAATTCAAAAGGCCAGACTTTCTGGTTCAAATCTTGTCAAGTATTTCAAACAAAATCTGCTCTCTACTATTCAAAGACAGACTTTTATTCAAACACTGTCCAAAGGTCTACATTTTCTTACCAAACAATTTGACTTTTGAGTGTTGTACTCAAAGAGTCTTGAAGCAGTAAATAAACAACCAAACAAGTACCATATACTCTTAAGTATTTTTAACTACCTCACTTCTATCAACGCAAAACTATTTTACTACTTCAACAAGTGCAAAAACAGAAAAATTAACATTTCAACTTAAAAAACTAATGCTAAAATAATTAATAATATACAAAAATAAAAGCTGAAAAAATAAAAATAAAATAAAAAAATCAGCCATGAAAAAGAATAGAATTTTTACCATTTTACAATTCAAGTGGCCAAAAAAATGGTGGTATACCAAAAGAGGGTGTTCGGGGAGGTTGCCGGAATTTGGCCGGATTTTGGGGTAGAAATTGGAATCAAAAGGTAGGTCTTGAGGAGTTCTATCCATTGATGTAGGTATTGTGGGATGGTAGTAGCCGGAGCTTCAAGAATTTGGGGCAAAAAAATGGCGGTTAAAATTTCCTAGATCTAAGATTCAAGGAGTTTGAGGGAGTTTTGAAGGATTTGGTTTGGAGATATGGAAAGAGGAGGTGTTGGAGATTACATGGTGAAATTTTAGGGTGGATTGGAGGACGTCCGCCGCCGGTGGGGGATTTCCGGCGGCGGCGATGGGGCGGCAGCGGCTTAGGGGGAGAGAGAAGAGTGAGTGATGAGAGGGAAAGAAGAGAGAGGAAATAAGGGGAAATGGGGCAAATTTTTGGGGATTTTAGGCTTTATATACCTAGGATGAAGATCAAACTAAGACCGTTGGATTAAATCAAGATGGGTGGATGAGATTTAATCTTGTCACTTAACCAAAACGATGTAGTTTCAAGACAAAACTATGTCGTTTTAAGCTCTTCTTGGCAGCCCCCCTTTGGGCCGGATTTGGGCTCTTTGGGGTCAAAATTTGGGCCAATTTTGGCACAATTTTAATTAAATTACACTAGCCCAATCCCAACCTCATTTATCAAACCATTACTCAACTCTTAAAACCTATACATACAAATAAGAACAAACACACACACAGAGATATATATATATATATACATATACATATACATATATACAAGGCAAAAATTAGGCATTTACAGCTGCCCCTCTTTGCTCGAGAACATGAAGAGTTTTCGTGCATAGACAAATAAATGCCATGGATAATTTTTGTGCACATTCACTCTAGTGGAAGCATTTTGAAAAAGGTGGTGACCGAACCTTGCTTTTGAGGTTGTCTACATATCCTTGGCTATAAAGGAATCAGGTCAGTGTAGTTCAGGGAAAATTTGGTAGGTGGGACTACTAGACACTGGAGTTAAGACTGCTGTTGTTGCTGCTGTTGCTGATACTCTTACCGTTACTGCTTCTTACATCAAAAGAAAAAGAGAAGAGCACTACATATGTCTGCAAACTAAGAGTACAAAAATTCCTATCCACGTGTCTTCCGGAGTCAAATCTTGATTCTTGACCTGCTGGCTTATGTTGACCTTAGATTGGATCTTAATTCTTTTGAAGAAAAGATTATGACTCAATCTCGATGGCTTGCTTTCTGGATCAGAATTTGAGAAGATGAATCTCGAGAAGCTGGGCTACTGACACATTATCAAAGCTAAACTCCGACTATCTTGTGATTGAATGATCTGATGAGAAACTGAAACTGCAAGCTTTAATCGTCACTTGTGCTATACGGCAGAGCCTGCAAAGCATTCAAAGACAAACAAAAACGAACAAAATTTTTCTGTCCAGTCTAGCAATAGAAAATTTTTGTGAGTTATTAGGGAAATCAATAAATTATCTAATTTATTGAAAAGGAAGACAGAAACAGTAGTAAAAACTAGCTAAAAAGGGATAAAATTTGGTAACGAATGATTGTGTAACCAGGGATCGGTACCCCGTACTACTGAAAGGAAATGTAATTAGGGGTTGGTACCTTCTCTTACTAGAAGGAAATAGAATCGGGTGTTAGCACAATGTATTATTGATAAAGTGTTGAATCCTTCTAGGTGAAAAAAGGTTTGATCTGAGTTAAACTGTATTAAACAAACTGAGCGAAGATTACTTCTACCCGATACTACGAACTGGATCACCCTAGGCAAAACGGTTCTATCTGGGTTAAGCTACATAAAACACCCTGAGCGAAGAGTACTTCTTCCCGGAAACTATGAGCTAGATCCCCCTAGGCGAAATGGTTCTACCTGAGTTAAGCTAACACACCCTGAGAGAAGAGTACTTCTACCCGGAACTATGAGCTGGACCCCCCTAGGCGAAAAAGGTTCTACCTAGGTTAAGCTACATAAAACACCTTGAGAGAAGAGTGCTTCTACCCGGAACTATGAGCTGGATCCCTCTAGGCGAAAAAGGTTCTACCTGGGTTAAGCTACGTAAAACACCGTGAGCGAATAGTACTTCTACGCGGAAGCTATGAGCTAGATCCCCCTAGGCGAAAGGATTCTACCTGAGTTAAGCTGCGTAAAAACAATTTGAGCAAAGAGTACTTCAACTCAAAACTATGAGCTGGATCCCTCTAGGCGAAACGGTTCTACCTGAGTTAAGCTACGTAAAACACCTTGAGCAAAGAGTACTTCAACCCGGAACTATGAGCTGGATCCCTCTAGGCGAAATGGTTCTACCTGAGTTAAGCTACGTAAAACACCCTGAGCGAAGAGTACTTCTATCCGGAACTATGAGCTGGATCCCCCTAAGCGAAAAAAGTTCTACCTTGGTTAAGCTACGTAAAAATAACCTGAGTGAAGAGCACTTCTACCCGGAGCTATGAGCTGGATCCCCCTAGGCGAAAAAGGTTCTACCTGGGGTTAAGCTAATGTAAAACACCCTGTGCGAACAGTACTTCTACCCAGAAACTATGAGCTGCATCCCCCTAGGCGAAAGGATTCTATCTGAGTTAAGCTGCGTAAAAACAACCTGAGCGAAGAGTCCTTCTACCCGAAACTATGATATGGATCCCTCTAGGCGAAACGGTTCTACCTGAGTTAAGCTACGTGAAACACCCTGAGCGTAAAGTACTTCTACCCGGAACTATGAGCTGGATCCCTCTAGGCGAAACGGTTCTACCTGGGTTAAGCTACGTAAAAATAACCTGAGCGAAGAGTACTTTTACCCCAAGCTATGAGCTAGATCCCCCTAGGCGAAAAAGGTTCTACCTGGGTTAAGCTAATGTAAAAACAGGAGGTGTGAACAATAGTGATGTATGCCAAAAGTAAAAGAAGTAATGGAGATTTTAAGGAGCTTATGTTTGGTGACATTCGTTCTTTTAGAATCACCATTCTGCATGCTTTGTTCCTGCTTCAAACAAAGAAAAATTTATGAGTTTTCAAAGTGGTGGTTGGTTTGTGGCCTTGATGCCCTGAGTAGCTTGATTCACGGCCACTGCTGTCGAAGAACCGATTCTGTCAGTGTGGTACCGAGATGCTTTGCCGCTCTATATCATTTTCTAGAGACCTTGGCTTTATAATGTTGCCCCCAACTGTTTCATACACCAGATGTCCATGGTAACGCTACCCTTATCTCTAAGGCAAGGCTATTTTTCTTTAAAATCAAGCCCAGTTGTCTTGTACCCAGTATCAGTTTGTGTCCGTAGTGCTTTATCGACTTTTCTCATGAAGCAGGTCTTGCTTAGGCGACCTTTTCAGTTTCTTTGAGACACTTTGTTTGCCTTATAAAATGAGATCACAGATGGATTCGTGCCTTTGTCAATGCCATATATGCCCCAAATTGTGTTCGACATTACGGGGAAACTGTAGCTAGTTTTGCAACCCTTTCTTTGCTTCGATTTTGATGCGAGATTAGACCGAAAGGGACTCAAAGAAAAATTATGGGTAAAAACAGAATACTAATTGGAAGCAAAAAAGAATTGTGCTTAAACAAAAGGTGTCCCTTTCGGGGGAAGGAATATGGAGACTTATCTGGAGGTATGTGCCGACTTTAATGAACCATGGCATGCATTTTGGACTGGACGTCTGATCTGTCTGAGCTGTCTAATTCTCAAAATTCGTCGCAAATGTTCATCTTGAATTTGTCTTGGTTGTGCTCATGTCGGAGAATCAAGGACCCTTATTCGGCTAGTAGCACCCTTTGCAAGTTTTCGCTAACTAACCTCTCTCATTTCTCTACTAACCGTCGCCTTATGGTGACCATATGAGTTTTCACCAATAAGACTCTCTCATTTCTCTTCTCACTGCCACCTTATAGTGCACGTGCGGGTTTTCACTGATAAGACTCTCTCATTTCTTTTTTTCTTTTTTTTCTTTTGTTTTTGACTAAGATACTGTATGAGGGAGGTTACCCAACACCTTGGGCCTGGGGACTTCAATCATTCTTAAAAAACATCGATCAGAAGTTCTTGAAAGGTAAAAAGGCGAAATGAACCTTGAACTGAATTACAACTTTTGGAATCATTTTTACAGAAAAATCGTGAAATAAAACAAACTTCTGCCCCAGTTTTGGAGTATTGGGAATATGGATTTTTTGTTTTGATAGGACTGAACCCAGGGTAAGGTTGCCTACGTATCCTTTCAGAATCAGGTCGGACGTAGTTCAATGATTTAGGGATTTGTTTTTTTTTACAAGTACACAAGTTCCAAAAAGTAAGAAACAAAGAAGACAAATACGGCTCAAAAGGATTAACAAAAAGGGTGACACCTATTTGGAATAGCGGGCAAATTATAGCCTTCGCCACTTCAATCTGAGAAAATCAATGCATGAAAATTCTATAATGGGTATATATCAGACATAATATCTTTTGACTGCATCTGTGTTAATAGTCATGTCTGGTACCCGTCTTTCTTCATCTACCAAGTGCAAGACCCCTTTTGGTAACACTTTCTTGATGATGTAGGGTCATTGCCAGTTCGGGGCAAACTTTCCTTTAGCTTCTACCTGGTACAGAAGGATGCGTTTCAAAATCAGCTGGCCTACCTCAAACTGCCTTGGGCGCACTTTCTTATTGTAAGCGCGTGCCATTCCTTGTTGGTATAATTGGCCGAAACACACTACTGCTAGCTGTTTTTCATCGATCAACATCAATTGTTCTAATCGGGTCTTGACCCACTCTGTGTCTTCAATCTCTGATTCCACAATAATTCAGAGAGAGGGAATTTCGACTTCAGCGGGTATTAAAGCTTCAGTTCCGTATACAAGTAGATACGGAGTTGCGCCAATAGATGTGCAAACAGTCGTACGGTATCCCAAAAGAGAAAAAGGCAACTTTTCATGCCATTGCCTGGAACCTTGGATCATCTTCCTACGAATCTTCTTGATGTTCTTGTTTGCCGCTTCAACGGCTCCATTGGCTTTTGGCCGGTAACGGGTAGAATGGCGATGCATGATTTTGAATTGTTCGTATACCCCCTTTATCAAATGACTATTTAGATTGGCTGCATTGTTAGTGATAATGGTCTTTGGGATACCAAAGCAACAAATGATGTTGGAGTGAACAAAGTCTACCACTGATTTCTTGGTGACTGCTTTGAAAGTGACGGCTTCCACCCACTTGGTGCAGTAATCAATTGCAACCAAAATGAATCTATGCCCATTTGAAGTCTTTGGCTCGATCGGCCCAATAACATCAATTCCCCAAGCTACAAAAGTCCACGGAGAGGACATGGGATGAAACTCCGAAGGAGGCGAGTGAATCAGGTCACCATGAATCTGGCACTGGTGACACTTGCGAATAAATCTGAAGCAATCTCGCTCCATGGTAAACCAGTAATACCCTGCCCGCAGAATCTTCTTTGCCAAAACATATCCATTCATGTGAGGTTCGCATACCCCTGAATGCACTTCACTCATGATCCACTCTGCTTCTGTAGCATCTATGCATCTCAAAAAGTTTAAATCTGAGGTCCTCTTGTACAGAATTTCCCCATTCAGGAAGAAACCACTGGCGAGTCGCCTTATAGTTCTTTTTTGATCGCCTTTGGCATGCTCTGGATATTCTCTTGTTTTCAGGAATAGTTTTATGTCATGATACCACGATTCACCATCTGGTTCTGTCTCGATTGTATTGCAGTAACCGTGTTGATTTCGAACTTGGATTTCTAGTGGATCAATATGAGTGTTGCCTGGATAAGGGAGCATCGAGGCTAGAGTAGCCAAGGCATCGGCTAGCTCATTGTGAAATCGAGAAATGTACCTGAACTCGATGGATTTGAATCTTTTGCTCAAGTCTCGCACACATTGTCTATACGGAATAAGTTTGATGTCTTGAGTCTCCCATTCGCCTTGGGCTTGCCGGATAAGCAAGTCAGAATCTCCCATAACCAATAGTTCATGCACATCCAAATCAATGGACATTTTCAAACCATGATACAAGCTTCGTATTCTGCGGTATTATTGGTACAGAAGAACCAAAGTCGGGCTGTTGCAGGGTAATGATGTCCAATAGGTGATATGAGGATTGCCCCTATCCCAACTCCTTTGATATTGACAGCCCCATTAAAATACATTTTCCATACAGGGTGATCGTCTGGAACCATTTCCTCTATTGAGTTGACCTCTTCATCTGGGAAGTATGTGCTAAGTGGCATATATTCATCATCAACTGGATTCTCTGCCAAATGATCTGCCAAAGCCTGTGCTTTCATCGCGGTGCGAGTGACATAGATGATGTCAAACTCTGTGAGCAGGATTTTCCATTTTGCGAGCCTGCCACCTGTCATTGGCTTTTGGAAGATGTACTTCAAAGGATCCATTCTGGATATGAAATAAGTAGTGTAAGCCAAAAGATAATGTCTCAGCTTCTGACCGACCCAAGTCAAGGCACAACATGTCCTTTCTAAAAGAGTGTACTTAACCTCATAATCAGTGAACTTCTTGCTCAAATAATAGATTGCATATTCCTTTCTGCCTATTGCATCATGTTGCTTTAGAACGCATCCAAAAGAATTATCCATCACTGATAGATATAAAAATAAAGGCCTACCAGGTTCAGTTGGGACCGGTACAAGGGGTTTTGACAGATAAACTTTGATCTTGTCAAAAGGCTTTTGGCAATCCCCTTTCCATATGACAGCAGCATCCTTTTTCAGAAAATTAAAGATGGGATCGCACGTGGTTGTGAGCTGAGCAATGAACCTACTGATGTAGTTCAACCTCCCGAGCAAACTCATGACCTCTTGTTTGTTCTTCGGGGGTGGCAGATCTCGAATGGACTTTATCCTAGATGGATCCAATTCGATGCCTCTCCGGCTGACTATAAAACCGAGGAGTTTCCTAGATGGTACCCCAAATGCACACTTGGCTGGATTAAGCTTAAGGTCATACCTACGAAGCCATTCGAAGAACTTTTTCAAATCACACATGTGATTGGCTTGTGTCTTTGATTTTATGATGACATGGTCGACATATACTTCAATCTCTTTATGCATCATGTCGTGAAAAATGGTGGTCATGGCCCTCATATAAGGCCCCTACATTCTTTAAACTGAATGGCATGACCCTGTAACAATAAGTACCCCATGGCATGGTGAAAACGGTCTTTTCTGCATCATCCTCATCCATTAGAATTTGGTGGTACCCAGCATAGCAATCCACAAATGATTGGATCTCATGCTTTGCGCAATTATCTACAAGAATGTGGATGTTTGGCAAAGGAAAATTATCCTTTGGACGTGCTTTGTTCAGGTCCCTATAGTTGACACAAACTCTGGTTTTTCCATCCTTCTTTAGCACGGGCACAACATTTGCCACCTAGGTGGTGTATTGGACAGCTCTAACCACATTGGCGCTTAGTTGCTTCATTATATCTTCTTTGATTTTGTCACTCATGTTTGTTTTAAATTTTCGTTGTTGTTGTTGGACTGGTGGAAAACTAGGATACGTAGGAAGCTTATGAACCACCAGATCAGCGCTTAAACCCGGAATATCATCGTAAGACCAAGCAAACACATCTTTGTATTCAAATAAAAGTTGAATCAAGATATCTCTAGTTTTTTGTTCAGTGTGAATGCTTATCTTCGTTTCTCTAACTTCTTCAGGACTTCCGATATAAATCGCCGCAATTTCATTGAGGTTTGGCTTAGGCTTGTTTTCAAATTGTTCCAACTCTCTTTTTATTTCCTCAACAATCTCATCTTCCTCATATTTAACCTCTTGATGCGTTATTTCGATATTAGACAGCTTTTCAAGATCTGGGCATGAATTCCACATGCATGTCATGTTATTAAAGCCGGCATTAACAAAACTGAAATGAAAATAAAATGACAGGAATTAGGAAAAGGAAAAGATAGGAAACTTAATAGGAAACTGAACTACATTTTATTGAATTCGAAAGGATAGAAGGGTTAATATCAAAACAAAACAATCATCCTAAGATATTTGGATTACAACCCTGAAAGTAACCCAAAATACAAAAAAGAAGCTGCAAAAGCAACTACCAAGACTCCTTCCTTGTGGGGAGAGGAGTTACTTCCCAGTTGGTGAGCATGGTGTCTGGGTTAATTAGTTGAACATCGGCAGGACTAGTGCCTTCACCAGCCTGGATCATATTCACTTCAGAAAACATCTCGCTGAGGTCATGGCAAATTTCATCAATGTTTGCATGCGCCGAGGAATTTTGACCCTCTCGGAGTCGTGGCTTGACAAAAGTGTAGAAAATATGAGGGATAGGCTGTTGCAAGACCCATACACTCTTTTTGCAGTGTTTGGATTTGTTTTTGTCTGCTTGTGTTGGCCTAAAGCCTAAGCCAAAAGTACCCTTGTTGCCTAACAGAGAAATAGGCTCTGAAATTCCTTGCAATGTTGCCCCCAAACCTTTTCCTGGCTCATAACCTTGTTTCATCATAACCGTATCCACCATTGTAGATGTGGCAGAAAGACGAGGATGCAGAATGGGCTTTTCCTTCCTCGACATGGTCCACAACAACCACTTCAAAAATCTGATAGACAATGGACTCAAACCCTTCCTTGGCCTTAATACAGGGGATTAACGGGTCTTTATAAACAAAAGACTCATCTTCTCCGTGAACAATAATTTCTTGCCCGTCATGTTCGAATTTGAGCATTTGGTGCAAGGTGGATGGCACAGCTCAGGCTGTATAGATCCATGGCCTTCCAAGATGAAAGTTATAAAAAGTGACCATGTCCACTACTTGGAAAACAATCTCAAAGTCCATTGGCCCAATCGTCATGGTGAGGTTGATTTCCCCATGGTATCTCTCGCTGAGCCATCGAAAGCCCGAATGCGAACATTGCTGGGTCGGATTCTATCCGTGTTGATCTTCATTCTTTGCAAAGTAGAGAGAGGGCATACATCTACACTTGAGCCTCCATCAACCATGACTCTCTTTACATAATGCCCCTCACATTTCACCATCAAGTTCAAAGACCTATTGTGCCCGGCTCCTTCCTCGAGAAGTTCATCATAGGTAAAGGAGATTCTGTTTACCTCAAAAAATCTATTGGCCATCTTCTCTAACTGATTCACTGTGGTCTCCTCTGAGATATGTGCCTTGTTCAGGACCTTGATTAGTACACGGGCATGCTCTTTGGAATGTATGAGCAGAGATAGTAGAGAGATTTGGGCGGGAGTCTTTCTTAGCTGGTCAATGATTGAGTAATCCTGAGCTTTCATTTTCTTCAAAAACTCTTCTGCCTCTACTTCAGTGACTGGCTTCTTTACCGGCAATTGGCCTCCTCTGATTTGCTTGGCCTTCATCAACTCTTCTGGAGAATAACACCTCCCCGATCGAGTCAAACCTCCAGTTTCCCCCACTTCCTCTATGATTTCCTTGCCTTTGTAGGTCATCACAATTTTGTTGTAGTTCCAAGGAACAATTTTCGTGTTTGTCACAAGGGGTTGCACGACAGGTTTGATTATGATCGGCTCTGTTATGCCATTCGTACCACCCCGATTCTGCCTTGTGACAGGGTGGCCACCAAGGACATACAACTTTGGGCTTGGAACATTAGAGCGAACCTCTAACCTCAAGACCTTGGGCACAAATAAAGTTACCTTTTCTGAGTTCGGGGCGCCTTTCACAAACAATGGCATATCTCGGCTTGGTCTTATTTCCAAACTTGTTCCTTCTTGAATTGTTCCCACTGTCATTTCTGTTTGGACGACCATCTTGTATTCCTGATCTCGGCCAATCATTCCCACAAAATGAACATCGTTGTGTGCCGACAATTGGTTGTTTGTCACATTAGGAGGGTCTTCGCCATTCGTTACTACAATCAATTTTTCAGAAATGAGTCTTTTATGGCTCCTTTCAGAGTTCAACAGTCACCGATGCTATGCCCCGAGGCACCTGAATGATATTCACATCTAGCATTTGCTTGAAATCCATGTGAATTCGGATGCATATGGTGGGGAGCGATGGGTCTAATCATGCCCATTTGCTTCAGCTTCTAGAATAGACTAGAGTATGATTCAGTCAATGGAGTGAATTTTTCTGCCGGCCTTTGCTCTCGACCATAATCCTCACTGGGACGAGCATTGTAGGGTGCCCAAAAATTTTGTTGCTGAGATCGGGGGGCCTTGGAGCTAGTGCCGGTACCTGCTGATTAGGAGGTCGAGCATATGATTGAGCAGTGAACACTGTATATTGTGGTGGGCACACAGAGTATTGAGGAATTGGCGGGGGATACTAATGTTGAGGGTAGATGGATTGCCCCTGCTGAACTTGCACATAAGGGTGCGATGCCCCTCTTTGAACTTCCCTACATCCAGAAGTCATCATAGAACCTTCATCTCTCTTTTTCCTTTTTGCAAAACTTCCCGACCCATTTTGGATCGCTTGGGTAGTGGATTTGAGATCAGCCTGACTTACAATCCTGCCAGTCTTTAGGCCATTTTCGACCATTTCTCCTATCTTAATTGCTTTAACAAAAGGCCTACCTATTGCATACATCATGTTTTGGAAATAATCAGGCTCTTGAGCCTCCAAAAAGACAGTGATCAACTCATGATTATCCATGGGTGGCTTAACTCTGGCCGCTTGCTCCCTCCACTTGATGGCGTACTCCCTTCTTCATATTGGATAGGGAATTGCGGTCTGGTGCAATATCAATGATGTATTGGAATTTCTTGATGAAGGCTTGGGCCATGTCATCCCAAACATGCCAGTGAGAGATGTCTTGGTCAATGAACCATTTGGAAGCTACCCCCACAAGGCTTTCCCCAAAGTAATCCATCAGTAGTTCTTCCTTTCCTCCTGCACCCCTCAGCTGGTTGCAGTACCTTTTCAAGTGGGCTATAGGGTTGCCTTGTCCATCATATTTCTCAAATTTTGGGGTCTTGAACCCTCGCGGCAAATGGATGTGAGGGAACATGCATAGATCAATGAATGAAACGCTTTTGTGACCACCTAGTCCCTGTATGTTCTTTATATTCTGTTCAAGATTTTTCATTTTCCTGGCCATCTCATCTGGCTCAATCGTTGTGGCAGGCTTTTCATTTTCCACTGGTGATTCGTATCGAGGAGTCTGATTTTATGGAGTCGAGACCCCAAAAGCCATATTTGGAGAATAGTATTGTCCATCATAAGTATGAGATAGTGGCTCATTGTTTGGCCTCGTCACAGGAGGTAGTGGCGAGATTGTATATATCGGTGTGCCAGACACGACGAGAGGGGTGTTCCTGACCGGTACGACTGGAGGTCGTATATTAGAGGTACTGGGGGCAGCATGGAGGCTGTAGTTCGGCACATAACCTGGTGGTAGAATGGGATCGCTCGTTGCATGAAGTGGTGGTTGAGTAGCCTTGGGTATAGTGTAAGTTCCCTCTGAGGGACCCTGGGGTGGAGGTCGACCGGAAACCTAAGCTTGACATACATCTGACAGTTGCTGTCTCAATTTCTTATCTCCTCAGACTCTTGCTCAACTGACTGACCTTGCAGATTGTCACTGACCAACTCGATTTCATCACTATTATCCATTACTACTGGTCCATTAGATCTTGTGAAGTAATGATGTGCTACCAGATTTACCACAAACCAACCACCTTAAACTTACTAATTAAGAGACAACAAACGTGTTAGGGTTAGGCATTTTATAGATATGAATTACACGTAATATGTCATGCTCCTAACATCGCCACCATTTCTAAAATGCTTTTGGAAGGCTTCAATGTTTCATTCCGGCTTATCAACTTGTTGCTTATTGATACAGTTATTTCCTTCTTTTTTTTTTCATTTTTTTCACTCGCCTTATTTGATCCCTTACTTTAGAGCCATTTTAAAATAAATACTTGATTGAACCTTTTGTGGGTTGCCTACGTATCATGTCGCCGCATGAATCAGATCATTACGTAGTTCAGATATGCAAGACACTTGATTGATTTTTTTATTAAACAAAAACAAACACACACAACATTTTGAAAAATAAAATCTTTTTGGGTTTTCAATATATATTTTTTGTTTTGGTACAAGACGTTGAAACAAAATGCGCAAAGAAAAATACAACAGACTCGACTAGATTGAAACAAGACTCCACAAAACCAAAGTCACAAACAGACCCCTCATAGACTCAAAAATAAAAATACACCTACTAAAACATCTTAAAAAGTGAATGCAATAAGGACTCCAAATTTGCAGACTATCCACTTGTCATCATCTTGGTTGGGGCGCTCCCTGCCCTAATTGGTTGGACATATCTTTGTATAGGGCCTCCATATATGTAGCAATGTGACGATCGAGGTTAATTGCGGATTCGATAAATATTTTCCTATTCATTTTCTCACAATCTGTGCACCCCAGAGCAGTGTACTCGGCTATCTCAAGTATCCTTCTTTTAACATTCTTCTGGAACGCAAATATGCCATCGATTTGACGCCCACAGGCATCGGCCAAATTCAGTGCATCTGCCTCGCGGTCCAATGCTGAGTTCCTTTGTTTCATGTCTTCGGTCAAATCATTTTGTAGCCGACCTATTACCTCATGATAGTGACGTTTCTCCATCTCGAATTCAGCTAGTGGATGATTCTTAATCGACTCGAATTTCTCCCTCTGGAGATCAAACTCCATTTGTTGTTGGTGCATTGCTTCCTCGACGATGCTCAGGTCTTCTTGCAACTTGTGTATTTTAGAGAGTCGGCCCTTCTCAGCCTTTTTAGGGCCGACTTAACTCTGTATGCAAGTTGTTCCTCTAAACATGCCAGATTCATACGAGCGGTTTTTAAATCCTTATCCATAACCTGCAGGGTGGCTCGTTAGTCTTTATTAACCTCTGACCAGATCTGAATGATGTTGGCCTGATATTGGGCTTGTTGTTTAAAGATGGTTTCTCTGGCTTGGTCCAGTTCTTACTTTAGCATCTGTACAACAAGGTGGTCACTTCTTCTTCTGTTGGACCCTTCTGGCCTATCTGCCAAAGATGAGGGGTCGTGAAACCAAGCAAGGTACCCCGGGGCCACCTCCCCTCTTTCACGGTCTTCTACCATATTACGAAACTCAGAAATTCCACCCCTGAACCAACTGTTCATGACTTCCTTATCATCGACCGGCTCTTCTGGAGAAATGTCATATGCGAACTTGCTCATGTCCCTTATTGGTGGTATTTATCGGCGTCGGCCTAATTGGCGCATCACTCGAAGCGGAGCTTAAGGTTGGACGCCATTGAGCCCCATTAATATCAGGAAAGGTTGATGAGAGGATTCATAAATAACATCCTTCGCAGAAGACCAATGGTAATTCCAAGTGACTCGATCTGCAGTCAATGTGATAAATAACGCTTTCCAAGCTCCAATTCCTTCAGGAAACTCACGTGTTTCAATCCTCTTTTCATGATTTTGAACAAAATTGGACCTATACGGAGCAAATTTCTCGATGACAGGATGACGGTAGAAGTGTTCCAAAATCCACATCTGTAGTAATAGGTTGTAGCCCTCAAACAAATTTTGTCCTTCTCGGCACCTGGTCAAAGCCCGGAATAAACTTGAAAGAATCATAGGGACAAGAGTGGGTTTTTTCATGGTAGTCAAAGATTGTACTACCCCAGCTAATCGGATGTCGATACGCCTGTCTACATCTGGAAAATCCATACGGCCCAAAAATGCAACCATATAGGCAAAACGCCTATGCATCTTCCATGTTTCTATGTCCTCGTCATTTTTGAGTTGACCAGATTTGTTTTCAAAAGCATTTCTATTGCTATATCTGTCAAACAAGAATTTCAAAGTGACCCATCGATCAAATAACCCCTTATACTTTCCATGATTTATCTTCAAAAGTTCCAAAAATTTGCATGAATGTACCTTTTTTGGTATGATAGGTCTATCACAGGGAAGATATTGGTCTTTTCCCATGAAGCTCGCGACCTCTTCTAGTATTGGCGTCATTTTACAATCATTAAAGCGAAATACGTTGTTATTCGGGTCCCAACAAGGAATTAGAGCTTCTATAATATCATTTCTTGGTTTGATCTCTATTATGTGAACCAAATATCCCAAGTATCGTTTTATTTGTCTTTGTTCATAACTATCTATGTCATTCCACCAAATTGATAGAAGTGCGGGTACCTCATCGATGATAAAAAATTGCGGTGTCTCCTTGTCCATAGGTCTCTTTTCAAATTGTTGACTCATCGTACTCATGTCGTACCTGAAAAGGAGAGAACATGGTTACGACTTATTTAGACCGCAAAGCTCGAATGTATTGATCCTTTGACTCCCGCAAATCCCACTTGGGGATAACCCTCTTTTAAATTGTGGTCAACTAAAACCCAAATGATCAAGTAAATGACTGACCCAACTAATTCGGCGGAAAAGAAATGAGCCCTAGACATGTTACCTATGTGCCCAACCTCAAAGGCAAAATATATGTACATGCAGTTTGTGCAAAATAATATTTGAAAGCAAACATCTACTCTAGGAATATTTTGATAAAACAACAAGACATGAGGGACCCTTAATAAAAATGGCTAACTTAACATAAACAAAACTGCAACATATCCTAGGAAGGTTTTAAGGCTATCACGGTGAAAGGTAAAAAAAAACAACAAAAGGAAAAAGGATAAAAATGAAAAATTTAAACCGCTCTGTACTCCCGATGGAGGCAAAAAGCGCAAGACATAGGGACATTGTTGATTTATTATTAAAGATTTTGAAAACACACCCCTTTTTTTGAAAAAATTTTTTTATTCATTTTTTTTGTAATTTTCCAAAGAAAAAAATATATATATTTTTTGAATTGTGGAAGAAAGGCTTCTAACAAAAAGGAAGAAAACATTTTTTGAATTTCTTTTTTTAAAAAAAAAAAATTGGGGTCGGAACCGATGAGGTTTGCCTACATATCTCATATCCGGTGGGAATCAGATCCGCGTAGTTCGATCAAAATTAGTATTTTTCTCTTTTGGTTTTTTATAAAAAATTAATCTTCACACATCACGCTAGACTAATACAAAATCTTAGTAAAGAAAGGATTTGTGCTAAACTAGGAGAATGATGATTTTTTTTTTTAAAATTATGCTAAACTAATTTTCTAAAGCCGGTCAACAATGCAAACAAGCCTTCTAAATGATGTAGCAAGTAGCACATAAGTGGAGATGCTGGTCTCAAAGAGGATATCTGTCTTATATGGACCCGGCCCCTGTGCCAAGCTTCGCTAACAATGCAAAACAAAAACGATCCTACTAGGGATAATCAGGAATGTGGCTTGTTCTTCTAGGTTTTTTAAATCCTACAAGAGAAAGTATCTAGATTGGCTTACTCGAGCGGACAACTCGAGCCGAGGAGCGTCAGTGTGCCGGTCGTAGAACGGTTCCGGCTTTACTGGTGGTTCTCCCCGCTTAAACATGTGTGACTAAATCTTTCACCAGGAGCAGGTCTGCACAATAGCTTTATCTCAGACAGAAAATTTTGTGGAGCTGGTCAGCATACACAACACTTACTTATCAGAAAACTCAGATGGGGTGCGTGAGAAGATAATTTATATATACAGTCAAGACAATATCAAAGCAGTAAAAAGTGTACAAGTACCACAATAGGCCCAAATAAATCATAATATATACAAAAATTAATAAAGCCAAATAAAGTTAATGTACAAGTTCGAATTCTTGAAAAATTTCCCAGCAAAGTCGCCAGAGTTGTCGCACCCCCTTTTTACCCCTCCAAGAGATAAGTGTAAAATGTTATGGATTGTGGGCTAAAGAGTTTTTCCAATTAAAGTGACAAATTTGAAATAGGGATTATTTTATTTACAGAGTCGCCACTTGGAATTGATTTTTGCTGGTGTTCCAAGTCACCTTTTATTTGAATCCCTATTCAAAGGAAGGTTTGACTCTATAATTATTGGTCTGCGAAAACAAAGTCCGGATAAAGAATTCTATTGACCAGAGAGAAGGTAAGACATTCCCTGAGTCCGTGGTTCTAGCACGGTCGCTTTATTGACTACATTTGGCTTGAATTAAACTTGGATAAACTGTGATTTATTTGATTTTTATGCTTTTCTTATGTCCGTTTTTATTTATTTTAAAAAAAATTAAAGAAAAGATTTGAATAATAACCTACAACTTAACTAATGGGAGAAAATTATTGTTATGAGTACTAATTTAAAAGATGAGAGTAATGAGAGAAAATTATTAATTGACATTGCTTAAAACTAGTAAGATGTGGGCTTGTCTTGACATTGAATGAAGCAACCCACTATTGGGTTGATGGAGTCAAATGGGCTCATGTCCAAGACAAAATCCAAAGCTCATATGCTTTTGGACTTTAAATCTGCAGATATGACCTTTTAAAGCTGTGTTACAGATTTGGCCCTATCTTGCTATTTGCAATCCGTAGCCAACTATTTACAAAAATAAGTTTACAGATTGTGTTTCTAATCTACAACTTAACTACCTTACTAAATAAGTATTTTTTAAGAGATAAAAAAAAGATTATTGGGACTCTAAAATATAATAATAGTAATAGTAATAATAATAATAATAATAATAATAATAATAATAATAATAATAATAATAATAATAATAATAAAAACTTAGCTTGGTGACAACAAAGAGACAAACATGGCTACAAGGGTTCAAATTTTAATATATATGCTCATTTCAGACAACCAAATGCCAGTGGAATTATATCTAATGCTTTGCAAAAATAAAAATAATTAAAGATGCTTAACACAATTTAATTAACTAACATATCGTTATAACATTATCAAACATTCAAGAGCATATAAAAATGAATTACAATAGAAGGATGAAGCTACTAATATTTTCCAGCGTCATTATCTTTCATTCCAACTCGATTTTATGAGTTTACATGGTCCGAAAATTACTTGAACAGCAGAAAGAAGAACAAATACAGCAGAGTCAGCTCTTTCCAAAATCAACAGCAAAACAATTAAACGGGCAGCAACATTAGCAAAAGATAGTGACAACCGGCAGATTCAAACCCAAGAAAATAAACTAGAAATACCCCAGCAAAACAGTACAATTATGTAACTCCAGAAAAATCTTTCAAGACTACTCTATTTTCCTTAAACAAGTTTTTCACTTAAGAATCAACTCACAAAAGTTGCTAAGGGATATTATAGCTACTAATTTTTTTCTCTTTTTTGTGTGTAGAGCTCTCTCAGTAAGATGGAGTGTCCTCCTATATATCAAAACAACCAGCTATTTCAAAAAATTAAAAATCAATCTTTTTGACAGATTTTTCTACAAAATCTGCTCTTAAATTCAAAAGGCCAGACTTTCTGGTTCAAATCTTGTCAAGTATTTCAAACAAAATCTGTTCTCCACTATTCAAAGACAGACTTTTATTCAAACACTGTCCAAAGGTCTACATTTTCTTACCAAACAATTTGACTTTTGAGTGTTGTACTCAAAGAGTCTTGAAGCAGTAAATAAACAACCAAACAAGTACCATATACTCTTAAGTATTTTTCACTACCTCACTTTTATCAACACAAAACTATTTTACTACTTCAACAAGTGCAAAAACAAAAAAATTAACATTTCAAACTTCAAAAACTAATGCTAAAATAATTAATAATAGACAAAAATAAAATCTGAAAAAATAAAAATAAAATAAAAAATCAGCCATGAAAAAGAATAGGATTTTTACCATTTTACAATTCAAGTGGCCGAAAAAATGGTGGTATACCAAAAGAGGGTGTTCGGGGAGGTTGCCGGAATTTGGCCGGATTTTTGTCGTCGAATTTTTGGGGTAGAAATTGGAATCAATAGGCAGGTCTTGAGGAGTTCTATCCATTGATGTAGGTATTGTGGGATGGTAGTGGCCGGAGCTTCAAGAATTTGGGGCAAAAAAATGGCAGTTAAAATTTCCTAGTTCTAATATTCAAGGAGTTTGAGGGTTTTTTGAAGGATTTGGTTTGGAGATATGGAAAGAGGAGGTGTTGGAGATTACATGGTGAAATTTTGGGGCGGATTGGAGGTCGGTCGTTGCCGGTGGGGGATTTCCGGCGGCGGCGGCTTGGGGGGAGAGAGAAGAGAGAGTGATGAGAGTGAAAGAAGAGAGAGGAAATAAGGGGAAATATGGCAAATTTTTGGGGATTTTAGGCTTTATATACCTAGGATGAAGATCAAACTAGGACCATTGGATTAAATCAAGATGAGTGGATGAGATTGAATCTTGTCACTTAACCAAAACGACGTAGTTTCAAGACAAAACTACGTCGTTTTAAGCTCTTCTTGGCAGCCCCTTTTGGGCCGGATTTGGGCTCAAAATTTGGGCCAATTTTGGCACAATTTTAATTAAATTACACTAGCTCAATCCCTACCTCATTTATCAAACCATTACTCAACTCCTAAAACCTATACATACACAAATAAGAACAAACACATACACACACACACACACACACACACATATATATATATACATATATACAAGGCAAAAATTAGGCATTTACAGTGGTCAAAGCTGTCTTCAGCTTCTGAAAGCTCTCCTCACACTCGTCTGACCATACAAATGAAACACCCTTCTGAGTTAACTTGGTCAAGAGCGATGCGATAAATGAGAACCCCTGAACAAACCAGCGATAATAGTCTGCCAAACCAAGAAAGCTACGAATCTCTGTGGCTGAAGATGGTCTATGCCAACTCTGAATCGCCTCTATTTTCTTCGGATCAACCTGAATACCCTCGCTGGACACCACGTGCCCCAAGAAAGCCACTGAACTAAGCCAAAACTCACACTTGGAGAACTTTGCATAAAGTTTTTCCTCCCTCAATCTCTGCAACACAACTCTCAAATGCTTCGCGTGCTCCTCCTGACTACGTGAGTACACCAGAATATCATCAATGACGACGATCATAAACAAATCAAGATAAGGTCGAAACACACTGTTCATCAGATGCATGAACGCTGCTGGGGCATTGGTCAGCCCAAAAGACATCACCAAGAACTCGTAATGACCATATCGGATCCTGAAAGCTATTTTAAGAATATCTGAATCCCTAATCTTCAACTGGTGATAGCCCGAATGGAGATCAATCTTAGAGAACACTCTCGCTCCCTGAAGTTGGTCAAATAAATCATCAATGCGAGGCAAAGGATACTTGTTCTTAATTGTTACCTTGTTCAATTGCCTATAATCAATGCACATTCTCATTGTGCCATCCTTCTTCTTCAAAAACAGAACCGGCGCACCCCAGAGTGACACACTAGGCCGAATGAACCCCTTATCTAGGAGTTCCTGAAGCTTCTCCTTCAATTCCTTCAACTCTGCTGGTGCCATACGATACGACGAAATAGAAATGGGCTGAGTGCCCGACACCAGGTCAATACCAAAATCAATATCCTTGTCCGGCGGCATGCCCGACAGGTCTGCAGGAAACACATAGGGAAATTCCTTCACAACTGGGACAGAATCAATACTGGGAGTCTCAGCTCCGACATCCCTCACAAATGTTAGATGAAAGACAACCCTTCCCAACCATACGCTGGGCCTTCAAGAAAGATATCACTCTACTAGGAACATAATCAGTCACGCTACGCCACTCGATCCGCGGCACACTCGACATAGCCAAAGTAATTGTCTTAGCATGACAGTCTAGAATAGCACGACACAAAGACAACCAGCCTATGTCTAAAATGATATCAAAATCCACCATGCTCAATAGCAATAGATCCACTCGGGTCTCTAGACCCCCAATAGTCACCACACATGATTAGTAAACACGGTCTACAACAATAGTATCGCCCACCGGGGTAGATACATGAACAGGTAAAGCAAGAAACTCCCGGGGTGTACCCAAATAATGAGAAAAATATGAGGACACATAAGAAAAGGTGGAATCGGGATCAAATAATACAGAGGCGTCTCTGTGGCAGACTGAAACAATACATGTAATGACAGCATCTGAAGTAATAGTATTTGGCCTGCCTGGGATAGCATAGAAACGATCCTGGCCACCGCCTGATCAACCTCCCCCTCTAGGATGACCCCTGGCTGCCTGACCTCCACCCCTAGCTGGTTGGGCGGGGTGGTGAAGTAACTGGAGAAGAAGTCAAGGGCTAACCCCTCTGCTGAGATGAACTAGCAACCCGACGAGGACACTGCCTCCACATGTGGCCTATCTCTCCACACTCATAACAACTCCCAGGTACTGGAGAAGGGGACTAAAGGGAACCCCTCGCACTGGAGTGACTAGTAGATGTACTCGGTATAGAAGAGCCCTGAGCTGATGGGGCACGAGATGAACTCTGAGCTAGTAGGGTGCTAAGTGATAACTGGCCATACTGAGATCCATGATAACCATGACCTGAAGATGCCCCGCGATACTCTAGGCCGACTTACTGAGCAGGACTGAAAGAACAGCCTCTACCATGCTGAAACTGGACCCGCGAAGGAGAACCACTATAACTGTTCGATCCATGAGGCCTCTTGGCCTCCCTCTCCTCTCGCTCATGATGGAGAACCGTCTCAATCTCACGAGCGATATCAACCACCTCCTTGAACATAGCACTCATCACTCTCTCTGGTCATAAGAATACGGAGATGATAAGTAAGGCTATCAACAAATCTTCTGATCCTATCACGATCTATCGGAACTATCCAGACAGCATGATGAACTAACTTAGAAAACCTCGACTCATACTATGACATAGTTATATCCCCATGTCGCAACCACTCAAACTGCCTATGCAGCTCCTCTCTGCGGAACTGCGACACATACTTCTCTAGGAAGAGAACGGAGAACTCCTGCCAAGTGAGGGGCGCTGCTCCTACAGGCCTACGCCTCTCACACGCCTCCCACCAAGTGAAGGCAGCCCCAGAAAACTAAAAGGTAGTAAATGCCACACTACTATACTCAAGAATCCCTGCTGTACGGAGCATCCGCTGGCACTTATCCAAGAAACCCTGGGCATCCTCGCCCTCTGCTCAGCTGAATGTCAGAGGCTGGAGTTTACCAAACCTCTCAAGACGACGCTTCTCATCATCCAATATAATTGGCACAACAAACTCGTGAGCTGGTGCAACCGGTTGGGCTGGAGGTGCCCCCGGTGTCTGAAGTCCCTACACTATCTGCTCGTGTGCGAGCAGCGGGGGTCTGATTGCCTCCCCCGGCCTATGAAGTAGTTGCTGCTGTAGTGGCTGAAACTGCCTTAGCCGGGCCTGTGCAAACTGATAAGATCTGTGCCAAGGCCTCCTGAAGACCCGGAATAACGATGGGCATAGCTGGTGCCTGAACTGGTGCTACTGGAGCATCCATAGCTGGAGCCTCATCCTGAGCTAGGGCAGTTAGTGGGTCAACAAGTGCTGCCCTCGCTGCTCTGCCTCTACTACGACCACGACCGCGTCCTCTGCCTCTGGTGATCTTAACTGGTGGCACTGGGGGTCATCCACCCTGTCCGGTAGCTCGCGTCCTCACCATCTGTGAGGGAATGGAATAACAGAAGTTTAGTACTCGGGCCAACAAGTTCGCATGACAAGAATTTCAAGAATATGGAGTTTTTCCTAAAGGTTCTGCAGCCTCTCGAGTATAAATACAAATGTCTCTGTACCGATCCGCGAGACTCTACTAAGCCTGCTCATGACTCGTAAGACCTATGTAACCTAGGCTCTGATACCAACTTGTCATGACCTTAACCCCGAACCCGGTCGTGATGGCGCCTCTCTCAAAGACAAGGCCAGCCAATTTAACACAATTCACCCTTTTAAGCAATTAAATTACATAAAGATACTTTAAACATGATTTAATAGCAAAATTTAATGGAAATAGAGATAACAAAATGGAAACCCAACCCGACACAGCCCTAACCGGGGTGTCACAAGTCATGAACAACAAAGGATCCTGTTACGAGTCTACTAAATACAATATATGGTACAACTATTTGAAGAACATAGAAATAATAAGATAAGTGAGACACGAAGGCTGCGGACACCAACAACTACCTTGTAGTCTCCGAAACACCGCCTGGACTGGAAGAATCAACACTCAGGAGCGAGACCTGCTACGCCTGAATCTGCACACACAGTGCAGGGAGTAATGTGAGTACTCCGACCCAGTGAGTAATAAATATAAATAATGACTAAAAGTAAGAAAACACGTAAAACACTAGGCATTCTATATCGAAGCAGTAAACTCACTAAAAATCGGTAAATCAGTGAAGAATCAAGTAAAATCCCTTTTTCAACAGGTAAAATAAGTAATTAACAGGTAAATAACAAGTAAAAGTTCGCCCCTCGGGCACAGTATCAACAAAACTGCCCCTCGGGCAACATCTCAGAACAATACCAGTCCCTCGGGCTCAATCTCAGAACAATACCAGCCCCTCGGGCTCAATCTCACCTCACAATGGGTACCCGCGCTCACTAGGGGTGTACAGACTCCGGGAGGGGCCCCTTATGGCCCAAGCGCAATATCAAGCCATCTCGTAGCATCAAATCTAGGCCCTCGACCTCATGTCAATCAAGCCACCTCGTGGTGTATATATGTATCTCGGGCCATTGACCTCATATCAGTCAAGCCACCTTATGGCGTATATACGTATCTTAGGCCCTCGGCCTCATATCAGTATCAGTGTATCCTCACATCTGGCCCTCGACCGTACTCAGTCCGAAAATCATCACAAATCCCCAGGGCATTAGTAAAACAGTAGTTCTCAGCCCAAAATATCATTTAAAATATCATTTAAGTCTCAAAATTGAGTAAAATGGCTGAGTATTAAAACAGTGGAAAACAGCATTACTGAGTTCACGTAATAAGTCAAAATAGTGAGGAAATAGTGATAAAAATCCACGAAGGGTTCAAATAGTTGGCACGAAGCCCAAATATGGCAATCAGCCCAAATCATGATGATAGCAAATAAGGTTCAGTCAAATATGCGGTAAAATCATCAATCAGGACGGACCAAGTCACAATCCCCAATAGTGCAGGACCCCACACTCGTCATCAAGCGTGTGTCTCACCTCAATATAACACTATGATGTGCAAATCCGGGGTTTCAAACCCTCAGAGCATCATTTACAATTCATTACTCACCTCGAACCAGCTAATTCTCTAGCTCGCGACGCCTTTGCCTCTCGAATCGGCCTCCAGGCACCTCGAATCTAACCAAAATCAGAACGAATACATCACAATATGCTAAGGGAACAAAGTCCAAGTGAAAACAATCGAAAAATACCAAAAATCCTGAAATTAGCAAAACCCGAGCCCCGGGCCCACTTCTCAAAACTCAGAAATTTTCACATCATTAGATTCCTTATCACCCCACGAGTTCATACATATCAAAAGTTCTCAAATCCGACCTCATATGGTCCTTTAAATCCCAATTCAAAAGTCCAAAATCCCAAGCCCTAGTTCTTCTATTTTTAGCTTAAGTTCCATGATTTTCTTGGTAGATTTCACAATAGAATCGAGTTTTAGGTCCGAAATTCTTACTTTCAAACGTTTCCCCTTGAATCCCTCTTTAATCTCCTTCAAAAAGCTCTCAAAATGCTTAATTATGGAGGAAATGAGCCCCAAAATTGCGGATGAAATGACTTAAAAACATTCTGCCCAGGCATTGTCGCATCTGCGACTCAAGAACCTCTTCTACGGTACTGCATTTGCGGTCTTCCATCCGCTTCCGCGGAATTCATTAAACCAGCCACCACCGCATCTGCGAACTCCCTCCGCATCTGCGATTCCGCAGATGCGATACCAATAGCCGCTTCTGTGGTCCAGCTCACCTAACGCCTTTTCGCTTCTGCGCCTAACTCGCCACTTATGCGGCACCGCACCTGCGGTCCCTAAACCGCAGGTGCGAAAACACCAGAAGCAACAAAAATCTACAATCTCTCAAGTCTTAAAACTTCCCGTTAGCCATCCGAAATCACCCTGAGGCCCCCAGGACCTCAACCAAAAGCACAAACATAACTCAATACCTTATTCAAACTTGTTCCAATCATCAAAACACCTCAAACAACATCAAATCTACCAAATCACATCGGATTCAAGCCTAAGTTTCTCTAATCTTCTGAACTACACTTTTGATAAAAAAACTAACCAAACCACGTTCGAATGACCTGAACTTTTGGACACACATCCCAAATGACATAACAAAGCTACTGCAACTCTCGGAAATTCATTTTGACCCTTATATCAAAATCTCACCCATCAACCGGAAATCGCCAAAATATCAACTTCGCCAATTCAAGCCTAATTCTACTCCGAATATCCAAAACCAATTTTGATCACTCTCCTAAGACATAAATCACCTCCCTAAGCTAACTGAACCATCGGAACTCACATCCGAGCTCTCTAACACATAAGTCAATATTCTGTTGATTTTTTCAACTTAAACCTTCCTAAAAGAGACTAAGTATCTCATTTCTTACCAAATCCTCTCCGAATTCAAACTGATCAACCCGATCACATAAAAAATGGATAACGAAGCATAAAGAAGCAGAAATGGGAAAAACGGAGCAGTAACTCATTAGACGATTGACCGGGTCATCACAGGTGTGCCCGTGTCTATCATTTTGGACCGAGGTACACAGTTTACCTCACGTTTCTGGAGAGTAGTTCAGCGAGAGTTGGACACGCGGGTTAAGTTGAGCACAACATTCCATACTCAGATGGACGAGCAGTCCGAGCGGACTATTCAGATTTTGGAGGATATGCTCTGAGCTTGTGTCATTGACTTTGGAGGCTCGTGGGATCAGTTTTTGCCTTTAGCAGAGTTTGCTTACAACAACAGCTACCTATCGAGTATCCAGATGGATCCTTATGAGGATTTATATGGTAGGTGGTGTTAGTCTTCGGTTGGATGGTTTGAGTCGGGAGAGGCTCCGTTGTTGGGTACAGATCTGGTTCAGGATGCCGTGGACAAGGTCAGGATCATTCAGGATAGGCTTCGTACAACTCAGTCCAGGCAAAAGAGCCGACCGCAAGGTTCGAGATTTGGCTTTCATGGTCGGTGAGCGGGTATTGCTTCGAGTGTCGCCTATGAAGGGCGTGATAGGATTTGGGAAGAAAGGCAAGCTCAGCCCTAGGTTCATTGGCCCGTTTGAGATTGTTGATCGAGTGGGAGAGATGACTTATAGACTTGCATTGCCGCCGAGCTTATTAGTCGTGTGTCAAGTTTTTCATGTATCCATGCTACAGAAATATCACGGCGATCCATCCCACGTGTTAGATTTCAGCACTGTCCAGTTGGACAAGGACTTGTCTTATGAAGAGGAGCCGATGGCTATTCTAGACTGGCAGGTTCGTTAGTTGAGATCGAAGAGTTTTCCTTCTGTTCATGTTCAGTGGAGAGGTCAGCCTGCTGAGTTATCGACCTGGGAGTCCGAGTCCGATATGCGGAGCCGTTATCCCTATCTTTTTCCCGACTCAGGTACTTCCTTCTTCTGCACGTTCGAGGACGAACGGTTGTTGGTCATCACTTGTTTTTAAATGAAATTCTACCTTTCGAGGCTTTAAAAACCTCTTTTAGCATCACTTCAATTTGCGTGCGCAGTCCGGGCGCATAGCCGGTAAGCTTATATGTGAAAATTTATGAAAAATGATAAATTTTGACTATAAAATGAATTAATTTGACTTCGATCAATGTTTGGGTAAACGGACTCGGACCCGTGATTTAATGGTCCCGGAGGGTCCGTAGGAAAATAAGGGATTTAGGCGCATGCCCGGTATTGAATTTCGAGGTCCCAAGCCCGAGAAATGAATTTTTGAAGAAAATTATTTTCTGAAATTATTTATAGAGTTTGGAAATAAATTTTGATTAGAACATGTTGGTATCGGGCCCATATTTTGGTTTTGACGCCCGGTACATGTCTTATATATGATTTAAGATGACTCTGTGAAGTTTAGTAAGAAACGGAATCCGTTTGACGTGATTCGGACCTTAAATGCAAAATTTGATGTTTAAGAAGTTTTGATAAATTTCATTGATATTGAGGTTTAATTCGATGTTTCTGATGTTATTTTGGTGATATGAGTACACAAATAAGTCCGTGGGATGTTTTTGAAGTTGTGTGTATATTTGGATTGGAGCCCCGAGGGCTCGAGTGAGTTTTGGATAGGCCACGGGGTGCATTTGGAACTTAGAAAAATTGCAGAATTTTAGCTGGTGTGCCCAGGCCTGCAGGTTTCGCATTTGCGAAGCCTGGCTCGCAAATGCGAAGGCTGGATCGCAAATGCGAAACCAGCACAGGCCTGCCTTGGCTCGCAAATGCAAGATTTTCTTCGTAAATGCGAAGATTTGCCAATGGGCTATGTATCGCAAATGTGACCTATGTATCGCAAATGTGAAGTCGCAAATGCGACACTATTTTCGCAAATGCGAAAGTTCAGCATTTCTGAAGCGGTTCTCAAATGCGAACCCTGTTTCGCAACTCCCATGTTAGCAGAGGTCGGGGTAACCCCTATTCGCATTTCCCATACGTGCGACCTGCAACTTTATACTTAGACGATTTTAAACCCATTTTCACATCTTTTCAAAACACACACTCCTTTGGGCGATTTTCCAAGAACAACTCTTCTTCCAAATCGATTGTAAGTTAATTTTAACTCATTTCCTTCAATCATTGACATTTTGTAACATGATTTCATCTCAAAATCAATGATTTTCATGAGGGAAATTGGGTGTTTTGGGTAGAACCTAGGTTTTTCAAAAATTGGGATTTGGACCTCGATTTGAGGTCCGATTTCAAAACAAATTATATATTTGGGTTCATGAGGGAATGGGTAATCGGGTTTTGGTTCAAACCTCGGGTTTTGACCATGTGGGCCCGGGGACAATTTTTGACTTTTTGGGCAAAACTTTGGGAAATTCATTCTCATGCATTCAAATTGATTCATTTAACATTTATTGATGTAATTAAGTAACTTGTGACTAGATACGAGCGAATTGGTGGTGGAATCGAGGGGTAAATCTATAATTGAATCGTGAATTGTGTTCGTGGCATCGAGGTTAGTGTTTGGTCTAACCTTAGCTTGAGGGATTAGAAGTTATGTCCTATTTGCTCTTTGCTTCTTGTTGAGTACGATGTATAGGCATGGTGACGAGTATCTATACGTTGGTGTCAAGCATGACCGTGAGTCTTATATTGTGATTTTCATGACTTCGTTGTATTATTCATGCCTTGGTGAAGATTTCTATTTGTTGTGTAAAGTTGTGGAAAGAATTGCGACATATGAACATTGAGGAGCGTTGGCTCCAGTTGTATAACGAATTGTGAAAGTATAAGTTGTAAGCACGTGATTTTTGCTTCGCGGAAATTACTCCAAAAAGAAAAAGAAAATATATGCATAAGTGTTTCTTGTTATTGGTTGATTTTTACTAAATGTTAATTTGTGGGTGTATAAATTTATTTTAATTATTCAAGAGTTTTTGTTTAAATTAAAATGGAAAGGGAAGGAGGACACTCGGTATTGGGCCAGGAAATTAAACAAAAATAGGCCCAAAACGAGTTGGCCCGATGAGCAAAATGGCCCGTCTCCTTAAAGGGGTCCAAACGGCATCGTTCTGTCCCGTCTAAGCTGGGCCGTTGATCTCAAACGGATCAACGGCCAGGATCACACCCCAGATCCGTTTGCATGACCCGTTCCATCCCCCTACCCGGTCTCAACCCACCATCAACCCCCGAACGACGTCGTCCCTCTTCAATGAGTAGATCCCGACCCTTGATCTCACATGATCCGACGGCCAGGATCTAAACCTCAAAATCATATATAAAGCCCAAATTGGTTACCCCGCCCCCTATCCAAAACACCCCCCCGGCTTCATCGTCTCCTTGACCAACCCTAGCAACCAAACCCTAGCCGCCACCCCACCCCTTCGCCTGAAAGCCGGCGGCAACGGTGCCGTTGGCCATGAGTCTAACACCCCTGAACCACCATGACCCCCCCTCCAAATCCACACTCAGCTTACCTCGAATCTTCCCCGAATGTCTCGAATCTTCATTCGAAGATCCGAGACCAAACCTAGATCTACACCAAACCACCCCATATTCACCCTAGTCACTCCCCTAACGTCCCTCAGGCCTTAATCAGCTTTGGTTCCGGTCAAATGCAAGCAGAACTTGTCGAATCCCAAACCTGAGTTCAAGAACCCTAAAAAACCAAACCTGTTTCATTTGAGGTAAGTGTCCGATGTAATCGTCTTTTCTTTCCTCTTGTTTAGGTTTATGCATATGTTTGTGGATTTGTTCTAGATTATTTTTTATTATTTTCTGTCCATCTTCAAAGACCCTTTTGTTTGGTCGATTTCTTTTCTCAAATGTTAGTTGAGTGTTATAAGATGTTTAGTCGCCTCGATTGATGTTGTCGACCAGTTAATTTTCATAAACTCCATGTTAAATGCCCCGAGTTTGGAAATAAATTGGTGCTTTGTTTAGTCTATGATGTTTGTCGATTAATTGTTACGTATATTAGTTCGTATAGTCGACCTGAGTAAAGTCGTCAAATAATTAAGTGTTGTAAAGTTCCATTGTTGTCCGAAAAAGGCCTGAAACACTCAGTTTGTTTCTGTTTTAAGTTTAGTTGATTAGCGACTAATTAGTATACGTTATAACTCGCAAAGTCGACTCGACACATGTTTGACGTTAGTTTCGCAGTATTAAATAACAAACGACCTAACTCTTACTGGCTGATTTTGTTGATTGTTTGTGTTGGACTGATTATAGGTTGGTTTGTTAGCTGTGGGGGGTTCGAACTAGTTCTCAAAGGGTCATAACTGACAGATTCAATAGAATGAAAGGATGGGGCAAAACAGCAATGATCCAGGGTCTGTTGGGTAATCTTGGTTGGGAAAAGACTGATTAAATATTCAGGATTAATGGGCTATCAGTTGTTTAATCAGAAATGCTATTAATCTAGTATTAGTAGGGACAAAACATAAGAGTATGGGAGTTTAATACTTAACTAAACCCATGACTCTTGAATAGAGAAATAGGCCAGGCGTGGGGAACCAAATAACTGGCATCAAGAAGATGCCTAGGCATGGGGAATGAAGGGGATGGGCAGACCTTAGGCTGGAAATTCTAGGCAGACCTGAGGGGGTTCTCTTTTAGGTTATAAATAGAGCTATTTTTAGCTAAGAAGGGGCTGGACATTTTTTAGTCTTCAGAGAGGTTTTAAGTTGGAAAAACTGAAAGAAAGAAAGAAAAAGAAAAATTTCAGAATATTGTAACCAAACATTGTCTGAAAACTACATAAGAGTTCAAGTTGGTCAAGCTGTCTTTGCCAATTGCTGTTGGTTATCTGCCGAGCTGTTTGTGATTGTTGAACTGCTGGTGTTGTTACATTGAATACTCTGTTTTTCTGCTGGATTCATTGTTCTGTTTCTGGGATTGTTTGTTTGTTGCTCGACCACTTGTGAGCTTCATCATTGTTGGCGGGTTGTTGTTGCTGTGTTGTTGCTGTGTATCTGCTGTTGCTGTGTTTGTTGCATACTACTCAGCTGATCATTCTACTTCTTCTTTTGCTTTGCTATTACCAGATACACGATTAATACACTGTCAATGTAACTTGAAAGTTGAGCATGGATACAAAAGAGAAGAGTTGAAGATGTTTATTTCATACATAGACTGTTATATGGAACATCATTGTAATGCATAATAGTTTACATTTCTGTTTGGATACTGGCATTAGCCCTCATACATAGCAAAATGACAATTGTAGGGTAACTTGATATTTTAGTATGTGTGTAGGTTGATAGATGAAAGGTTTGACAGTATACTAGGTTATAGCTCAGAAACTAGTTATGTCTGTGATTAACATGACCATGAATGCATGAAAGCTGCCAACCATTAGTTAATCTTCTTCCCCTTTGATCAACTGCCTTGTTATAACTGATAAACTACATCTTAGAACAAAGAACCAGTTCAGGGCCTCAACCTCACGAAGGTCGAGCCCAAGTCGAAACGGGCTAAGCAGGCTTTCACCGGAAATCACTGGCTCAGGTCTGGCGATTCCCGCATAAGCTGGGTTTGGGCCCATGAGGTCCGATTGCTCGCCCATGGGTATGGCCCTGTTTTTTATTTTTGTTTGAAAAAGCATTCGGAATCCTGCTGTAAATAACTTTAAACATGTAAATAACTAGGGCTATTTCTGCTTTCAACTGGTAGAGACAAATGCGACAAGAAACATAGCCACTATAGGATACCCTTTAAAATAAAAAGATGAGATGAGCCTCGACAAATAAAGAACGCACAAGCTGCGAGGCCCTCGTTAAATGTATATGTCAAAGCATTCAGTTTCCGGGGCGGACCATTTAGCAAATTCCACGGCCCTACCAAAAATAACAATACGCTAGTCGCTTTAGGCGCGTATCTTAATAATCTTACCTTCTTAAACTCGGGTGCGCATTTCATGCGACCCAAATCCAAATCCTAAAACATTGAACAAAAATATGTTCCGGACCGCGGGCGCATTTCATGTGACGCGAGCTAAAGACATGTTTTACGCAATGTTCACGTTTCTTTTAAAATAATAATAATAAAGCGGTAAAAAGTTAAAATTGGCACATCGGTTCATAAATGTATTAAAATCAGATAAATAAGCCGAATATAATAGTTGAGCGACCGTGCTAGAGCCACGGAACTCGGGAATGCCTAACACCTTCTCCTGGGTTAACAGAATTCCTTATCCGGATTTCTGGTACGCAGACTGTAATATGGAGTCATTCTTTTCCTCGATTCGGGATTAAAATTGGTGACTTGGGACACCCTAAATCTCCCAAGTGGCGACTTTGAAATAAACAAACCAATCCCGTTTTGATTGTTCTTTAATTGGAAAAAACTCCCTTGTACCCTCGCAGGTGCGTAAAAAAGAGGTGTGACAGCTCTGGCGACTCCGCTGGGGAATTTTATCCAGAGCCACTGGTTCAGGGTTAGAAATTCGAGCTTAGATAAATTGTTATATTTGGTTTTACCTGATTTTTACATGTTGAGCCTAATGTGCTAAATGCTGTTTTTACCGCTTTGATATTACGTGAACTGTATATAAACTGTGCCGAAACCCCTATCCTTTCTGAGTCTTCTAAATCATGAAGAAGGGGGTACTTCGTACGACTTCTTTTCTGTATAGTGTCATATCCCAATTTAGAACGAGGTTCGGACAAGTTGCTAAGCCGGTGAAGCTTCTGTATTCCCGGTACGCTGCCCCCTCGGCTCGAGCTGTCCGCTTGGGTAAGCCAGGTCTAGAACAAACACCCAGGTTCTGAACCTAGAATAACTCAACTTCATGCTGGATCCCTAGTAGGAACGCTTATCTGCATCATGTGCATTTTTGACTTAGGGGACTCAACACAGGGGTTGGGTTCGGCTAGGAATAGCAACCTGAAACAGAAAAGGTCATCCTGATGCATCCTGCTCACTGCTTGTGCATTTATTTGCTTTGAACATGCATGATGACCGGTTTTGAATGTTGGGAAATTTTTACAAAAAAAATGACAAAGTTCAAATAGAAGAGAAAATGGGTATGTTTTATTTTAATAGTTTGGTTTTACTAAAAACAAAGGAAAAGAGAAAAGAGAAAAATAGCATGCTGAGAATGAGGAATGAGTTTTTATTTTAATTTGCTTTGTTTTCAAAAAAAATATATATATATATATATAAACTAGTTAGTTTATTATCCGAACTATGTCGGTTTGATTCTCACCGGATGTGGGATATGTAGGCAACCCTCATCGGGTCCAACTCCCTGTTTCATTTTACCAATAATGATATACAACAAAGTATATATGTATAAATATATATACACATGGATATATATACATATATTGTTTTTTTCGAAGATTTTTTGTTTGGAATCAAAATAAAGATTTTTGCTTTCGCCTAAAAACACCTTAATAAATGTGCAGGATGAGCACAGAGCAAAATGAACCGTTCTCGGCCCTCAGCGAGGTCCCTCTACAACTCCACATGTGGTGGAATGACTTGGAAGTCGATGGCAAAGAGATAGCGGGAAGAGTATTGGGAGGTTTTGTCGATTTGCTGAGTGTTAGGCCAAGGACAGATATTCTTGAAGCTTTAATACCATTTTGGGACCCAACCCGTAGTGTATTCCGTTTCGTTGACTTTGAACTTTCACCAACACTGGAGGAAGTCGCCGGATATGCAGGATTGAATGGGAGGTTAAGAGGGCAATACCTACTTTCGCCAAGGCCGGTATCTCCGCATGCGTTTCTGGATCTGCTAAGCATCAGTCGAAAGATACAACATGATGATTTATCGAGAGGATGTTGTGATCTCCATTTTTTGTATCAGCGGTATGGAACTCCGCAAGGTTTCGAGGAACCAAGCCTCGGACTAACTCATGGCGGGAACAGAAACAAATGGGAAGCAAGACGTACTTTGGCTTTCATCACAGCGTTCTTGGGAGTCGTGGTCTGTCCAAGGAAGGATAAAAAGATAGAGATAGGCCTTGTAGGGATGGCCGACGTTGCAATCAAAAGAACCGACAGTACTGTGGTTCCTTTGATTTTGTCCGAAATCTACCGAGCTTTGACTGTATGCCGAGAAGGAGGCAAGTTCTTCCAAGGTTGCAATCTGTTACTTCAGCTATGGATGCAAGAACACCTCCATCACCGAGTAGGATACATGAACCACGGGTTGACCGAGAGGAATTGTATCAGCGGCTTCGAGAAACGTATGACAGGCTCCAGATTTCCTGAAGGTGTCGAAGCATGGTTTACACGGTTGAGGTCAACAACAGCGGACCAAATTGAATGGGCATTCGGTTGGTTGATTGATACTGAGGTGATCTACATGTCGGCTGAAGAATGTCATATTCTCTTAATGGGACTTCGCAGCATCCAGCCATATGTCCTCATCGGGTATTACGATAGCTGGGCAGGTTTCAAGTAATCCCTACTGATGAAGATCTGAGCAAGCATGCTATTGAGCTGAGCCCGGGAGTCATCTTTCCCGAGGGGAAGATTAGAAAGTTGTGGCACGAATGTAGATTCTTGGAACCCAAGACCATGGTACGAGAACTAGCCAAAGGTGAGGCAGACCCAAAGTACGATGCTTGGTTCGAAAGAAGGTTTCAGATTCGGCAAAGACCTGCTAAAAGAGCCCACGTCCAACAATTCACAGATGATTCGCAGGAGCAATGAGGATGGTTAAAAAGGGAGGAAGGTTACCGGGTTGAAATCGGGAAGCTAAAGCAACAAGTTGAAAGGCTTTTATTTGAGAACAACGTGCAAGTCGCCTCGGAGCAGGCTGAAAGAAACAAGCTAGCCCAAGAGAACCAAACACTGAAGGCCCGCCTTCGCCAAGCCAGTAAGAGTAACATTGACCGACAGAAGCGTCGCTCCGACGAAAGATTGATAGCAAGTTTGAGAAATCAGGTCATCCAAAGCCAAGAAGAATTAGAACAATCAGAAGCTTGCATAGCAAGGATGAAGGTCAAATGGGCAAAAGGTACAATGGCCTGGAGGCAGCGTCTGCAACAGGTCATAAGGGATTATGAAATGAGCATCGGGATATTAAGGAAGACGAACTCCACTCTTCATGATCAAATCGTCAAACAAGCACGAGATGCTCAGGCCGACAGAAGACATTGTTACGATGCAATGGCCTGCATGGAAAGACAAATAGAGATATTCCAAGATCGACTTGCTGACAATGCTCAAGCACTGGGATTAAAGAACCGGCGAATAGAGCAGTTGTTCGCTGAAAGGGACAACATTCGAGGAAGGATCGACGAGATTGGGCGCCACATCTACATGAGATGCCTAGCATGCGAGCAAAATGCCTCGGAAAACCCTCCTTGTTTCCATCATGGGCTGCGTCCACCGGATCATGAATGAATTGAAAAGCTTGCAGAGAGACCTCACACCTAGAACCACGAAAATGCCGAATGATGCCTCGAGGGCCCCCAAGTTGGAAGTCATGTTCATTTGACCTTTTGTTTTCCCATATGTTGTTTTCTTTTCTTTTAGTCAAATCGGGTTAAGAACTGTGGAGTCTGTACTATTTCCATTCTTTGTTTGAAGTAACTTGTAATCAAAATTTTGAGAATGAATTTAATGATTCCAAAAGAATTTTGCGTTTCTTTACTTTATGGCAGAACTACGCATGGTCTGATTCGCGCGGGGACGTGATACGTAGGCAATCCCCATAAGATTAGACCGCTTTTAATAAAGAAAGAAAGAAAAAAAAAAGAGAAAAAGAAAATACAAAAATAAAATAAAATACAGGGTTTCCCAAAGTACTTTAAAAAAAAGGACAAATGAGCAAGCCAGGATGACACATGTTGTTTGAAGCAAAGCATGTAGAAAACGGTTAACTGCCTAGGAGCATTGCATCCTCTATGTGTTGTGATCAAAGCTGTTAAACTCTAACGCTAACAAAGTCTGTTGTTGTCTGATTACCAGACAAGTTAGTTGTTAAAGAATTCTGGCAACACACTCTTACCAAACCAGATCCAAAGGACCGGTAGCAACAAGCATGACTACTTCAGAGAATAGTAACGAGGAAGAAAGGCCGATGAGCCAATTGTTAAAAGAAGCGATGGAAAAGATTGAAAGGATGGGACTAGAGATGAACGCAATGCAGCTAGCTTTAGCCAAGGCACAAAAGAGCCCTGAGCTACTGGGGCACATGCCGGAATACCCTCACTCCGGCCCTTCAACAAGCCTCCCGAATCCCCGTTATCATCAGGAAAGAAGCCCCCATGATTCCCAAGCTCCACCACCCCATCAACCTCTCCCAACGCCAAATATTCCCACTTTTGTGGGACCCACATTAGCAACCATGCAAAGAACAACCAGTGAGCCATTGTTTCAGGCTCACGATACGCAATACTATCCCCCTGAGCCTACATTCCATGCCCCCGAACCACAGGCCTACAATCCGCACTTGGAGGTACTGGCAGAGACTGAAAAGCCGATTAAAGCCCCTAAATAGGAGGAGGTATTGAGGAAGTTCAAAAGCCTGGAGCAGTCCTTCAGGAACCTGCATGGATTGGGCAACCAAGTCAGCGTGGCTTACAAAGATCTATGCCCTTTCCCGGACGTCCAACTCCCGGTTGGGTTCAAGATGCCCAAATTTGATTTATATGAAGGGCACGGTGATCCCATGGCACATTTGCGGGGATTCTGTAGCAAAATGAGAGGGGCAGGCGGCAAAGATGAGCTGCTGATAGCTTATTTCGGCCAAAGTCTGAGCGGATCTGCACTGGAATGGTATACCAGGCAGGATTCCAGCAGATGGTACACTTGGGATGATCTGGCGCAGGCTTTCGCGGGTCATTTCCAATACAATCTCGAGATAGTCCCTGACCGTCTCACATTATTGAGGACCGGGAAGAAACGCGGGGAAAGTTTTTGCGAGTTCGGGTTCCGCTGGAGAGAGCAAGCGGCCAGAGTCGATCCTCCCATGAGAGAGGGAGAGATGGTGGACTATTTCTTGCAAACATTGGATCCAACCTACTTTGGTCACTTGGTGACGACGGTTGGAAAATCCTTCAACGAGGTGGTGAAGATAGGGGTCATGATAGAAGAGGGTCTGAGGTCTGACAAAATCCTGAATTACTCAGCACTCAAAGCGACGACCCAGGCTATTCAGAACGGCACGCGAGGTGCACTGAGAAGAAAGAAAGAAGAAATTGCCACGATCGAGGCAGACAGTTGGTCCAGGTCTGGCAAGCCACACTACAACCAACCCAGACCTCACAGGCCAAACTACCCATACAACCCACCACATCACTATTATCCACCCCAAGAACCGCATTTCACCGTCCATCAAGCCTAGACATACACCCAACCACCAGTTAGCCCACAATGGCGTGCGTCAGCTCCCCACAATACATACCCAGCTCCACATAATACTTACCCACCACCACAAAGTACCTACCCTCCACCCAGAGCATACAGGAACCCTCTAGGGACAGGTTTTCGAGGGAGTCGAGCTGCTAAGAATGATAGGCTACAAAAACATAGAGCCTTTACTGAGCTGGGAGAGTCCTATACCGCCGTATTCCACAAACTGAGACGGTTGGGTCTGGTGAGTCCTGTCGAACCTAGAGCGCAAAACCCCCTATCCCAAAATGTGAACAGGTCAATAAGCTGTGAGTACTGCTCAGGAATGCTGGGACATGAAACTGAAAAATGTTGGAGACTGAAGCAGGCGATACAAGACCTCATTGATGCTAACAAAATCGAGGTCCAGACGCCGGAGGCACCTAACATCAATCAGAACCCACTGCCAGTGCACCACGAGACTCACATGATCGAGTTGGTGTATGAGGGAGGAGAGTTGAGACAGCCCTCACAGACAGTGATGATGATCCAGGCTTCTCCGAAAGAAGGATCGACCAATGGAGGGACGGGGGTACAGTCGCAGGGAGAATGCGTCAAGCCAGTAGTGATATTGGGAAAGAGCCCGTCCGCCATAACAAGCAAACTCGAGCCCAACAAGTTGGTAACATCAGGGACTCCACCCACGCCTGCAGTTGTGTTGAAAGGGGCGTACAGGGAACTGGTCACTATAAAGCCTGTAGTCCAGCTGCCGATGATTGATAGCAAGGCTGTGCCTTGGAAATACGAGAAGGCAGTGGTGATGTACAAAGGAAAACAGGTGGAGGAAGTTAGTTGTGAAGCGCAAGGGCTGACTCGATCAGGTCGGTGTTTTGCTCCGGTGGAGCTAAGAAGAACCAACCCGGCTGCAACCAAGAAACCTGTGTCCGAAGAAGAGGCTGAGGAGTTCCTGAGAAAGATGAAAGTGCAGGACTACTCCCTGATCGAACAGCTGAGGAAAACACCGGCCCAAATCTCGCTGCTGTCATTACTAATCCATTCTGAGGAGCATCGTCGGGCCTTGATGAAGATATTAAACGAAGCTCACGTGCCCAACGAGTTTTCTGTAAACCACCTGGAAACCATTGCCAACAAGATTTTCAAGGTGAATAGGGTAACATTCTCAGATGATGACCTGCCAATGGAAGGTACGGAGCATAATAAAGCTCTCTACCTATCTGTCAAATGTGAAAACTCGGTAGTTACTCGGGTATTGGTGGATAACGGTTCAAGTGCCAATATTTGTACATTATCCACTCTGAACCAGTTAAAGATCGACCACGGAAGAATCTGCAAGAATAGCATCTACTTCCGAGGGTTTGACGGAAATGGAACAGCCACTGTGGGGGATGTTTTACTCGAATTGACCATCGGCCCAGTCCTGTTTACCATGGAGTTCCAGGTGTTAGATGCCATAGTATCTTATAACCTTCTGTTAGGACGACCGTGGATTCACGCTGCCAAAGCAGTGCCTTCCACCCTCCATCAGATGGTCAAGTTCGAGCGGGATAGGCAGGAGGTCGTACTACACGGCGAGGACACGGCGTGCACCATGGGCGGCGCCATTGTACCCTTCATAGAGACCGATGATGACAAAGGTCCTTGGGTCTACCAGATTTTCGATACAGGGTCGTCGAACAAAATTGCTGAAGGAGAAATCATCCCACACCCTAGGGTAGCTACCGCGACAGTCATGATGGTCTCGGAAATGCTGGGTAATGGATTTGTGCCGGGAAAGGGCCTGGGAGTCGAGCTTCAGGGGATTGTCCAACTTGTCTCCTTGCCTAAAAATCTGGAAACTTTCGGATTGGGGTTCAAACCAACCGCAACAGATGTAAAGCAAGCGCGGAAAATGAAGAAGAAAGTCTGGTATCTTCCCAAACCCGTGCCACGTCTTTCAAGATCTTTCGTCAGAGCAAGCGCCAAAGGGCCACCGGTCCCAAAGATTCTAGGACCATTGATTGGTATGGATGGAGACCTGAATCAGAGTTTCGAGAGGCTATTCGCTGATGTCAGTATGGTAGAAGCTGGAGAAGGTTCCAGCAGAGCAGAGATACAGTTTGTGGGGCCTGAGGCCAAAACCAACAATTGGACAGTTACTCCTCTTCCTGTCCGAGGGGAGTCTTGGTAGTAGGCTTTGATTTATGTTTTGTTTGTTTTGTTTTGTTCGGATTATTCCAGGGTGTAATCCAAATTTTACTTTTGTTTTGTAAAAGTGTGAACCCTTTTATCCCGCAAGTTTAATAAAGTTCTCTTCTTTTGTCCCATTTTAATTTTGTTTTGTTCTTTTTCTTTCTGAACAGTTCTCTTTTTACTGGTTCTAATGACATGGCATGCACAGCGGATCTTCGACCTAGTCTAATAAATCAATCTGAATCCGACTCAATGATGCAAGAGGTCGTTTGTGATGATGAATCTGAATGTGACGAAGGTGAAGCCTTCGAAGAGATAAACCGAGAACTGTGCCAATTTGAAGAGAAACCCAAGCCTAACCTAAATGGCACTGAGGCTGTGAATCTAGGAGACGCTGATAATGTCAGAGAAACCAAAATAAGCATCCATATTGAGCCGAATATCAGGGAAGAATTGATCAAAACCCTCGTGGAATTCAAAGATGTTTTTGCATGGTCATATGATGATATGCCGGGATTAAGCACCAATTTAGTGGTTCACAAATTGCCCACTGACCCGGCATACCCTCCGGTCAAGCAAAAGCTAAGGAAATTTAAAACAGAAATGAGTGTAAAGATCAAAGAAGAGGTGATTAAGCAGTTGCAGGCGAAGGTCATTCGGGTCACTCGATATCCCGAGTGGTTGGCCAATGTGGTACCAGTCCCAAAGAAGGATGGAAAAATCAGGGTGTGCGTCGACTACCGCAACCTCAACAAAGCAAGTCCCAAGGACAATTTTCCGTTACCCAACATTCATATCCTGATCGATAATTGCGCTGGGCGCGAGATCGGATCCTTTGTGGATTGCTATGCGGGTTATCATCAGATCCTAATGGACGAAGAGGATGCTGAGAAGACAGCGTTTATTACGCCATGGGGAACCTACTGCTATCGGGTAATGCCGTTCGGGTTAAAGAACGCCGGGGCAACGTACATGCGAGCAATGACTGCTGTGTTTCATGACATGATACACAAAGAAATAGAGGTGTACGTCGATGATGTGATCATCAAATCTTGGCGTCAGGAGGACCATGTAGCAGACCTAAGGAGATTTTTCCAAAGACTCCGAAGGTATGATATCAAGCTTAACCCGGCCAAATGCGCATTCGGGGTTCCATCAGGAAAGTTGCTAGGATTCATCGTCAGTCGACGGGGGATTGAGTTAGACCCATCCAAAATTGAATCCATCCGAGATTTGCCACCGCCAAGGAACAAAACAGAGGTAATGAGTTTGCTGGGTAGACTCAATTACATCAGCAGGTTCATCGCTCAACTCACAGCAACTTGTGAGCCCATATTTCGGCTGCTGAAAAAGGATGTTGCGGTAAGTTGGACGGTAGAGTGTCAAGAGGCTTTCGACCAAATCAAAGGGTATCTGTCTAATCCACCCGTGTTGGTCCCGCCTAAGCCAGGGAAGCCCTTAATTCTTTATCTGACAGTCCTGGAAAATTCATTTGGTTGTGTACTGGGGCAACATGATGACACAGGAAGGAAGGAGCAGGCCATTTATTATCTTAGCAAGAAATTCACAGTATATGAGGTCAAGTACACTCAACTCGAGAAAACATGTTGCGCCCTAACTTGGGTAGCTCAGAAGTTGAAGCACTACCTGTCCTCGTATACTACTTATCTCATATCCCGTTTGGACCCATTGAAGTATATCTTTCAGAAACCTATGCCCACATGAAGGTTGGCAAAATGGCAAATTCTGCTCACAGAGTTTGATATCGTCTATGTGACGAGGACAGCCATGAAATCCCAGGTGTTGGCCGACCATTTGGCAGAGAATCCTGTTGATGAAAAATACGAGCCTTTAAGAACGTATTTTCCCGACGAAGAGGTGATGCATACAAATGAGCTGGAGTTACCCGAGGAATCGGGTTGGAAGCTTTTCTTCGATGGAGCTGCGAATGCGAAAGGGGTTGGAATAGGAGCAGTACTCATTTCTGAAACAGGACGCCATTATCATGTTACGGCTCAACTACGCTTCTATTGCACCAATAATATGGCCGAGTACGAAGCTTGCATTTTGGGTCTGCGATTGGCTGCGGACATGGATGTCCAAGACGTTTTGGTCTTGGGATACTCGGACCTCTTGGTACATCAGATTCAGGGTGAATGGGAAACACGGGATTTGAAACTCATACGATATCGACAATGCTTGCACGATCTGAGCAAGCGATTTCGATCGGTGAAGTTCAAATATATCCCGAGAGTTCATAACGAGGTTGCGGATGCATTGGCCACCTTAGCATCAATGTTGCACCACCCTGACAAAATGTATGTTGACCCTCTACACATCCAGGTTCGTGATCAGCACGCTTATTGCAACACGATGGAAGAGGAAGCGGATGGCAAGCCTTGGTTTCATGATATCAAGAAGTACCTCAAAATGGGGATATATCCGGAACAGGCCACTGGAGACCAAAAAAGAGCCATTCGGCGTCTGTCAAATGATTTCTTCCTCAGCGGAGGAGTGTTGTACAAAAGAACCCCGGATTTGGGATTGTTAAGATGTATAGACGCCGGTCAAGCCACGACGGTTATGGCAGAGGTACATGCTGGAGTTTGTGGGCCACATATGAGCGGATATGTATTGGCAAGGAAGATCCTCCGAGCATGGTATTATTGGCTTACCATGGAGCATGAATGTATCACTTTCGTGAGGAAATGCCATCAGTGTCAGATACATGGAGATTTGATTCATTCTCCGCCAACAAAGTTACAAACGATGTCGACACCCTGGCCGTTTGTGGCATGGCGCATGGATGTTATTGGACCTATCGAGCCGGCAGCGTCTAACGGTCATAGGTTCATTCTGGTAACCATTGACTACTTCACCAAATGGGTTGAGGCTAAAACCTTCAGGTCGGTAACTAAAAAGGCAGTGGTGGATTTTGTTCACTCCCATATCATCTGCAGATTTGGGATCCCAAAAGTGATCATTACGGACAACGGTGCAAATCTTAACAGCAGTTTGATGAGAGAGGCATGCAAGCAATTCAAGATTACACACGGAAATTCCACCCCATATCGTCCCAAGGTGAATGGAGCGGTCGAAGCAACCAATAAAAATATCAAGAAGATACTGCGAAAGATGGTGGAAGGATCTAGACAATGGCACGAGAGATTACCCTTTGCTCTGTTGGGTTATCGCACTACCGTCCGGACTTCCATAGGTGCAACTCCTTATTTGTTGGTGTACGGAACTGAGGCCATAATACCGGCGGAGGTCGAAATTCCGTCCCTCCGGATTGTCGCTGAAGCCGAGATTGATGATAATGAATGGGTCAAAGCTCGATTGGAATAGTTGAGCTTGATAGATGAGAAAAGATTGGCAGCGGTGTGCCATGGTCAGCTGTATCAGAAGATAATGGCAAGAACATATAATAAGAAGGTACGCCCCAGGAAGTTTGAAGTAGGGCAGCAGGTATTAAAAAGGATCCTCCCGCATCAGGTCGAAGCAAAAGGCAAGTTCGCCCCAAATTGGCAAGGGCCTTATATCGTGACCAGAGTGTTGTCCAATGGTGCTTTGTGTCTGACAGATATCGAGGGAAGATGTGTCGACATGGCTATCAATTCGGATGCAGTCAAGAGATATTATGCATAATTTCTTTGATTGTGGCAATTATTGGTTCGTTTGTTTGTACTTGGTACTTATTGGATAATGAAATGACGGAGGCAATTCTTTCTTCTACCCAAACACTTTTAACCCTTGTTTCTCCCTTTTTGAGCCTTAAGTTATTCTTTCATACCCCTCTTTTAGAATCACTAACGGAAAAGATATGAAAAAAAGAAAGAAGAAGAAAAGAAAATGTTTAAGAGAAAAAGACAAAAAAGAAGAAAAAAAAAAGAAGAAGATAAAAATCACAAGAAATACAAAACTGTGGGAACTACGTTTGACCTGATTCCTCAAAGAGGATACGTAGGTGCCTCACGGCTCGGTCATAGTGTGCATAATGTCCATAAGTATGCATAATAGGCACAGTGTGCATAACGCACATAGCTCAACATAGTGTAAAAATAAAATCCCCCAAGCAAGAAAACTGGGGCAGAGGTTATGTTTTAAAGTTCCAACAAAGGTTTGATCTCAAAAGTTGTAGCATATCACCCATCAAGTTATTTCATTTTTTATAGCCTTTCTTTTAGCCCCACACCAAAACCAACATCGACGTCCAAAAGACCTCCCGATCAATATCCAAAAGGTGCCAAGTCAGGCAAATAAAGCCGATAATAATACACTGATCCCCGGCAAAGAAGAGGAGCATAAAACTAGAAATGAATTGATATTCCAAAGGAATCTCCAGAAGAGAGGGTCATATCGACAGCACTCCAATCCTCCGTTGAAAAAATAAAATGAGAGAGTCTTGGCGGTGAAAAACCTTCGCAGGCACCGCAAGGCGACGAAAGATGAGGGATATAAAATAAGAGAGTCTTATCGGTGAAAACCTTCACAGGCACCATAAGGCGCCAGGAGCTGAGAGAAAAGAGAGAGTCTCATTAGTGAAAACCCCTCGAAAGGCACTATGAGGCGACAAGACAAATCAACAAAAGGATCCACATTCACAAAGAAATGGACGCCCATTTATCCCCAGCAAGTAAGGTCATCAGGCAAGTGGATTGATACAAATAGACTGGGTCGGGAATCTATGGTGCACGTCATGATCACAAGGACCAGTCATGTTATCCAGATAAGCTCTTCTCTTTTCCTTTTCCACCAAGTATTGGTTCAGAAAGAGTTTCCTCCTTTTCTATCTTTTTTCATTTTTCTTTCTAAGAATTCGTTTTGAAAAAGATTTTTCAAAGTTTACTACCAGAGGCCAAAGGGGTACGAAAGCAAAATACAAAAAGGGTAGGCCAAGAGCCGAGGCAATAAGACAAAAGGCATCGGCTGCAAAACCAAAAGACGAATTGAGTAGAAAAATGGTGACGTAAAGAGAGCGGAAAATGACGGGTGAAGGACTTGTGGACCAAGTTACGAGAAGGTTTCCCCGCAGAATGTTGATAAATCCCGGACCCAAATCCGAAGTGGTCAGATGCCACAAGAAAGGGAAATCAATCCGGTGCAAGATATCCCCAGGCAAAGCAATTCTATGCCTTGCAGTTCCGGGAGGAAGTAAACTCTTGAAGGGAGTAGTTTAGAGATTAAAAGCAGACTCCCACAGCATGTCCTGAAAAGAGAATGCAGAAAAGGGGATAAATGGAAAACCACCCCCAAGCAAGCAACGTCGTCCACCAACCAGTTGTTGGAGCATAGAGCAAGGAAAAGAAAAGGGAAGAATCACCCCCACAACGGAAGGATCACCGTTGCCCCACCATGATTAAAACTAACTAAATCCTTTTGTCTGCTGCAGGAAAATAAAGGTTGATGATGGCAGAAGGACGCGATACCAGAAAGGTCACCAAAACCGGGGCAGAAAATTTTCTGCCGTTGCCAAATACTTTCTCGGAGGAACGAGAAAACAAAATCAAATATGTCTTAGTTTAAATAGGCGCCCACCTGTATAACGAGAGGAATACTTTTCAGTCTTAGTTTAAATAGGCGCCCACCTGTATAACGAGAGGAATATTTTCAGTCTTAGTTTAAATAGGCGCCCACCTGTATAACGAGAGGAATACTTTTCAGTCTTAGTTTAAATAGGCGCCCACCTATATAACGAGAGGAATATTTTCAGTCTTAGTTTAAATAGGCGCCCACCTGTATAACGAGAGGAATACTTTTCAGTCTTAGTTTAAATAGGCGCCCACCTGTATAACGAGAGGAATACTTTTCAGTCTTAGTTTAAATAGGCGCCCACTTGTATAACGAGAGGAATATTTTCAGTCTTAGTTTAAATAGGCGCCCACCTGTATAACGAGAGGAATACTTTTCAGTCTTAGTTTAAATAGGCGCCCACCTGTATAACGAGAGGAATATTTTCAGTCTTAGTTTAAATAGGTTCCCACCTGTATAACGAGAGGAATATTTTCAGTCTTAGATTAAATAGGCGTCCTCCTGTATAACGAGAGGAATACTTTTCAGTCTTAATTTAAATAGGCGCCCACCTGTATAACGAGAGGAATACTTTTCAGTCTTAGTTTAAATAGGCGCCCACCTGTATAATGAGAGGAATAATTTTCAGTCTTAGTTTAAATAGGCGCCCACCTGTATAACGAGAGGAATACTTTTCAGTCTTAGTTTAAATAGGCGCCCACCTGTATAACGAGAGGAATACTTTTCAGTCTTAGTTTAAATAGGCGCCCACCTGTATAACGAGAGGAATAATTTTCAATCTTAGTTTAAATAGGCGCCCACCTGTATAACGAGAGGAATATTTTCAGTCTTAGTTTAAATAGGCGCCCACCTGTATAACGAGAGGAATACTTTTCAGTCTTAGTTTAAATAGGCGCCCACCTGTATAACGAGAGGAATACTTTTCAGTCTTAGTTTAAATAGGCGCCCACCTGTATAACGAGAGGAATATTTTCAGTCTTAGTTTAAATAGGCGCCCACCTGTATAACGAGAGGAATATTTTCAGTCTTAGTTTAAATAGGCGCCCACCTGTATAACGAGAGGAATACTTTTCAGTCTTAGTTTAAATAGGCGCCCACCTGTATAACGAGAGGAATACTTTTCAGTCTTAGTTTAAATAGGCGCCCACCTGTATAATGAGAGGAATAATTTTCAGTCTTAGTTTAAATAGGTGCCCACCTGTATAACGAGAGGAATACTTTTCAGTCTTATTTTAAATAGGCGCCCACCTGTATAACGAGAGGAATACTTTTCAGTCTTAGTTTGAATAGGCGTCCACCTGTATAACGAGAGGAATATTTTCAGTCTTAGTTTAAATAGGCGCCCACCTGTATAACGAGAGGAATACTTTTCAGTCTTAGTTTAAATAGGCGCCCATCTGTATAACGAGAGGAATACTTTCCAGTCTTAGTTTAAATAGGCGCCCACCTGTATAACGAGAGGAATATTTTCATGTTTTAGTTCAAACATTTCGGGTTTTGAGAGCAGTAACCCCACCGAAAGGCAGAAGGTTACAATAGGAGTACCCAGTAGGAAACAATAAAAATCCCCAGCACCGGGAAGCAGAAGGTTGCAAACTCAGGCGCACAAATCAAAAGGACGCGTAAGGACGCGTTTTGAAAGAAGCAGCTTGTGAACATTAAATCATGCCCAGCATGGCAAATCTGATGAAGAGAGTCGTACCACCAGAGGAACCACTGAAAAGCTTAATGAAGAAAGCCGTGTCCCCAGCGGACCAAGCAAAATGATGAAAACCGGCATTCAGAAAGGCAGAGGACCGGTGTAATCCCCAAGTTCACAAAATAAAAGCATCGGAGGAAAACGCAAGCCGACAAGAAAGCAAGGCGACGAGAACAAGTTGAAGATAGATGAGATCCTATGATCCATAGTCTAGCCTAGCTTCTTGTTTTTCCTTTTGGCACAATGTAACCGGGAGATCGGTAAGCGATAACAGCATACAGCAGCATGTAATAGCACACAACAACAGCGAACGTTACAGTCACACGGTAGTCCCAGCTACCGAAGCTTCCCAAACTACATTGACCTGATTCCTGTTCAGCCCAGGATATGTAGGAAACCTCTGAAGCCAAGGTTCGGTCAAATCTTTTTCAAAAAATGCTTCGCACGGAGTACGCGGATGAGCAAAAATCGCTCACTTTGTCTTTGCACGAAGACCCTTCATGTCTTCGGGCAAAGAGGGGCAGCTGTAAGCACGTGATTTTTGCTTCGCGGAAATTACTCCAAAAAGAAAAAGAAAATATATGCATAAGTGTTTCTTGTTATTGGTTGATTTTTACTAAATGTTAATTTGTGGGTGTATAAATTTATTTTAATTATTCAAGAGTTTTTGTTTAAATTAAAATGGAAAGGGAAGGAGGACACTCGGTATTGGACCAGGAAATTAAACAAAAATAGGCCCAAAACGAGTTGGCCCGATGAGCAAAATGGCCCGTCTCCTTAAAGGGGTCCAAACGGCATCGTTCTGTCCCGTCTAAGCTGGGCCGTTGATCTCAAATGGATCAACGGCCAGGATCAGACCCCAGATCCTTTAGCATGACCCGGTCCATCCCCCTACCCAGTCTTTACCAACCATCAACCCCCGAACGACGTCGTCCCTCTTCAATGAGTAGATCCTGGCCCTTGATCTCACATGATCCGACGGCCAGGATCTAAACCTCAAAATCATATATAAAGCCCAACTTGGTTACCCCGCCCCCTATCCAAAACACCCCCCGGCTTTATCGTCTCCTTGACCAACCCTAACACCCAAACCCTAGCCGCCACCCCACCCCTTCGCCTGAAAGCCGGCGGCAACGGTGCCGTTGGCCATGAGTCTAACACCCTTGAACCACCATGACCCCCTCCCCTCTTCAAATCCACACTCAGCTTACCTCGAATCTTCCCCGAACGTCTAGAATCTGCATTCGAAGATCCGAGACCAAACCTAGATCTACACCAAACCACCCCATATTCACCCTAGTCACTCCCCTAACGTCCCTCAGGCCTTAATCAGCTTTGGTTCCGGTCAAATGCAAGCAGAACTTGTCGAATCCTAAACCTGAGTTCAAGAATACTAAAAAACCAAACCTGTTTCGTTTGAGGTAAGTGTCCGATGTAATCGTCTTTTCTTTCCTCTTGTTTAGGTTTATGCATATGTTTGTGGATTTGTTCTAGATTATTTTTGATTATTTTATGTCCGTCTTCAAAGACCCTTTTGTTTGGTCGATTTCTTTTCTCAAATGTTAGTTGAGTGTTATAAGATGTTTAGTCGCCTCGATTGATGTTGTCGACCAGTTAAGTTTCATAAACTCCATGTTAAATGCCCCGAGTTTGGAAATAAATTGGTGCTTTGTTTAGTCTGTGATGTTTGTCTATTAATTGTTACGTATATTAGTTCGTATAGTCGACCTGAGTAACGTCGTCAAATAATTAAGTATTGTAAAGTTCCATTGTTGTCCGAAAAAGGCCTGAAACACTCAGTTTGTTTTTGTTTTAAGTTTAGTTGATTAGCGACTAATTAGTATACGTTATAACTCGCAAAGTCGACTCGACACATGTTTGACGTTAGTTTCGCAGTATTAAATAACAAACGACCTAACTCTTACTGGCTGATTTTGTTGATTGTTTGTGTTGGACTGATTATAGGTTGGTTTGTTAGCTGTGGGGGGTTCGAACTAGTTCTCAAAGGGTCATAACTGACAGATTCAATAGAATGAAAGGATGGGGCAAAACAGCAATGATCCAGGGTCTGTTGGGTAATCTTGGTTGGGAAAAGACTGATTAAATATTCAGGATTAATGGGCTATCAGTTGTTTAATCAGAAATGCTATTAATCTAGTATTAGTAGGGACAAAACATAAGAGTATGAGAGTTTAATACTTAACTAAACCCATGACTCTTGAATAGAGAAATAGGCCAGGCGTGGGGAACCAAATAACTGGCATCAAGAAGATGCCTAGGCATGGGGAATGAAGGGGATGGGCAGACCTTAGGCTGGAAATTCTAGGCAGACCTGAGGGGGTTCTCTTTTAGGTTATAAATAGAGCTATTTTTAGCTAAGAAGGGGCTGGACATTTTTTAGTCTTCAGAAAGGTTTTAAGTTGGAAAAACTGAAAGAAAGAAAGAAAAAGAAAAATTTCAGAATATTGTAACCAAACATTGTCTGAAAACTACATAAGAGTTCAAGTTGGTCAAGCTGTCTTTGCCAATTGTTGTTGGTTATCTGCCGAGCTGTTTGTGATTGTTGAACTGCTGGTGTTGTTACATTGAATACTCTGTTTTTCTGCTGGATTCATTGTTCTGTTTCTGGGATTGTTTGTTTGTTGCTCGACCACTTGTGAGCTTCATCATTGTTGGCGGGTTGTTGTTGTTGTGTTGTTGCTGTGTATCTGCTGTTGCTGTGTTTATTGCATACTACTCAGCTGATCATTCTACTTCTTCTTTTGCTTTGCTATTACCAGGTACACGATTAATACACTGTCAATGTAACTTGAAAGTTGAGCATGGATACAAAAGAGAAGAGTTAAAGATGTTTATTTCATACATAGATTGTTATATGGAACATCATTGTAATGCATAATAGTTTACATTTCTGTTTGGATACTGGCATTAGCCCTCATACTTAGCAAAATGACAATTGTAGGGTAACTTGATATTTTAGTATGTGTGTAGGTTGATAGATGAAAGGTTTGACAGTATACTAGGTTATAGCTCAGAAACTAGTTATGTCTGTGATTAACATGACCATGAATGCATGAAAGCTGTCAACCATTAGTTAATCTTCTTCCCCTTTGATCAATTGCCTTGTTATACTGATAAACTACATCTTAGAACAAAGAACCAGTTCAGGGCCTCAACCTCACGAAGGTCGAGCCCAAGTTGAAACGGGCTAAGCAGGCTTTCACCGGAAATCACTGGCTCAGGCCTGGCGAATCCCGCATAAGCTGGGTTTGGGCCCATGAGGTCCGATTGCTCGCCCATGGGTGTGGCCCTATTTTTGATTTTTGTTTGAAAAAGCATTCGGAATCCTGCTGTAAATAACTATAAACATGTAATTAACTAGGGCTATTTCTGCTTTCAACTGGTAGAGACAAATGCAACAAGAAACATAGCCGCTATAGGATACCCTTTAAAATAAAAAGATGAGATGAGCCTCGACCAATAAAGAACGCACAAGCTGCGGGGCCCTCGTTAAATGTATATGGCAAAGCATTCAGTTTCCGGGGCGGACCGTTTAGCAAATTCCACGGCCCTACCAAAAATAACAATACGCTAGTCGCTTTAGGCGCGTATCTTAATAATCTTACCTTCTTAAACTCGGGTGCGCATTTCATGCGACCCAAATCCAAATCCTAAAACATTGAACAAAAATATGTTCCGGACAGCGGGCGCATTTCATGTGACGCGAGCTAAAGACATGTTTTACGCAATGTTCACGTTTCTTTTAAAATAATAATAATAAAGCGGTAAAAAGTTAAAATTGGCACATCGGTTCATAAATGTATTAAAATCAGATAAATAAGCCGAATATAACAGTTGAGCGACCGTGCTAGAGCCACGGAACTCGGGAATGCCTAACACCTTCTCCCGGGTTAACAGAATTCCTTATCCAGATTTCTGGTACGCAGACTGTAATATGGAGTCATTCTTTTCCTCGATTCGGGATTAAAATTGGTGACTTGGGACACCCTAAATCTCCCAAGTGGCGACTCTGAAATAAATAAACCAATCCCGTCTCGATTGTCCTTTAATTGGAAAAACTCCCTTGCACCCTCGCGGGTGCGGAAAAAGGAGGTGTGACAGCTCTGGCGACTCTGCTGGGGACTTGGCCCAGAACCACTGGTTCAGGGTTAGAAATTCGAGCTTAGATAAATTGTTATATTTGGTTTTACCTGATTTTTAGATGTTGAGCCTAATGTGCTAAATGCTGCTTTTACCGCTTTGATATTACGTGAACTGTATATAAACTGTGCCGAAACTCCTATCCTTTCTGAGTCTTCTAAATCATGAAGAAGGGCGTACTTCGTACGACTTCTTTTCTGTATAGTGTCAAATCCCAATTTAGAACGAGGTTCGGACAAGTTGCTAAGCCGGTGAAGCTTCTGTATTCCCGGTACGCTGCCCCCCCTCGGCTCGAGCTGTCCGCTCGGGTAAGCCAGGTCTAGAACAAACACCCAGGTTCTGAACCTAGAATAACTCAACTTCATGCCGGATCCCTAGTAGGAACGCTTATCTGCATCATGTGCATTTTTGACTTAGGGGACTCAACACAGGGGTTGGGTCCGGCTAGGAATAGCAACCTGAAACAGAAAAGGCCATCCTGATGCATCCTGCTCACTGCTTGTGCATTTATTTGCTTCGAACATGCATGATGACCGGTTTCGAATGTTGGGAAATTTTTACAAAAACAAATGACAAAGTTCAAATAGAAGAGAAAATGGGTATGTTTTATTTTAATAGTTTGGTTTTACTAAAAACAAAGGAAAAGAGAAAAGAGAAAAATAGCATGCTAAGAATGAGGAATGAGTTTTTATTTTAATTTGCTTTGTTTTCAAAAAAAAAAAAATATATATATATATATATATATATATATATATATATAAACTAGTTAGTTTATTACCCGAACTACGTCGGTTTGATTCTCACCGGATGTGGGATACGTAGGCAACCCTCATCGGGTCCAACTCCCTGTTTCATTTTACCAATAATGATATACAACAAAGTATATATGTATAAATATATATACACATGTATATATATACATATATTGTTTTTTCGAAGATTTTTTGTTTGGAATCAAAATAAAGATTTTTGCTTTCGCCTAAAAACACCTTAATAAATGTGCAGGATGAGCACAGAGCAAAATGAACTGTTCTCGGCCCTCAGCGAGGTCCCTCTACAACTCCACATGTGGTGGAATGACTTGGAAGTCGATGGCAAAGAGATAACGGGAAGAGTATTGGGAGGTTTTGTCGATTTGCTGAGTGTTAGGCCAAGGACAAATATTCTTGAAGCTCTAATACCATTTTGGTTATAGCTGAGGTAGTTAGGTATTGTAACAATTTGGTTATAGTTGTTTCTCTCTTGCCGGGATGTTTGTTTCAATATTATTGTTCCCTTGCCGGGATTCCTTATGATTATTGTTGGCTTATAAATGGGAGCGGGCGGTATGCCTACCACAAGATATAATGAAATGGGAGCGGGTGGTACGCCTGCCACGAGATAAATGAAATGGGAGCGGGTAGCACGCCTACCACGAGATAAATGAAATGGGAGCGGGTGGCACGCCTGCCACGAGATAAATGAAATGGGAGCGGGTGGCACGCCTGCCACGAGATATAATGAAATAAGAGCGGGTGGTACGCCTGCCACGAGATATAATGAAATGGGAGCGGGTGGCACGCCTTCCACGAGATATAATGAAATGGGAGCGGGTGGCACGCCTGCCACGAGATACAGGAAATGGGATCAGATTGCACGCCTGCAACAAGATGTGAAAAGAAAGTGAAATCTGCCTTTGTTTTCCCTATTCTTGTTAGTGGTTGGATTTTGATTCCTTTATAGTTCTCTTGATATTCTGTTTTTACCTGTTATTTCCCGAAGCATGTTTCCCCTCCCATCTTTACTTGTTTATTTCCGTATTTCTTTTTCGCTATATATATTTGAAATGTACAAGTTTATTTGGTAGTCTGGTCCTAGCCTCGTCACTATTTTGCCGAGGTTAGGCTAGGTACTTACCAGCACATGGAGTCGGTTGTGCTGATACTACATTTTACACTCTTTTGTGCAGACCTTAGTGTTGTAGACTTCGGACCGCAGTGAGATTGCTGAATCTTGTTCATCAGGCGACCCGAGGTAGCCGTGCAGACGTTCATAGGCCTTGGCGTCTCCTTCTATCTACCTTCCTGTTTCTTACATGTATTTCCAGAGACAGTGTCGTATTTAATTCTTTCAGACCTTTATTTGTAGTATTCTTAGACCGTCTGTGAAGCTATGTCACCAATTCTGGGTAGTCGAGACTCAAACAGTTGTATTAGATATTCATGTTCAGATAGCTTATTGTTTCTTTCTTCCGCTCATGTTAAATTCCGTTGTTTAAATGTTATTATTTCGAAATTGTTAATGAATATAAAATTGGTAAAAAGATAAATTATGCAATTAATTGGCTTGCCTAGCTCGTACTAGCAGGCACCATTACGATTCCCGAGGATGGAAATCTCTAAAATATATAATACTCCGTTATAGAACAAATTTCTTAAGTGTTTTACTTTATATAATAATTCTCTCTGTCCGAAAACCAAGTGTTTTGCTTTATGTTTTTAAGTTGTTCCAAACTTCTATTCAATTTGCATAACACATTTATAGCCTGTTTGGCCAAGCTTAATTTTGGTCAAAATTGTTTTTCTTTTTGCCAAAAGCATTTTTGGCCTCAATTTGAGGTGTTTGGCTAGAAGGAAAAAAAATGTTTTTGAAGAGAAGCAGAAAAAAGTAGCTTCTCTCCAAAAGCACTTTTTTGAGAAGCACTTTTGAAAAAAATACACTTAGAAGCAGTTTTCTAAAGCTTGGCCAAACACTAATTGCTGCTCAGAAGTGCTTTTCAAACTAATTAGCCAAATACAAACTGTTTCTCACCAAAAGTACTTTTGAAAAAAAGCACTTCTCAAAATAAGCTGATTTTTGCAGCTTGGCCAAACGAGCTATTATTCCCAACTAAACTCTTTTGTCGGCGTTCTTTATATTATCATGGAAATCTTTTGCAATTTATTTTAATAATGAAAAGGTTCAAATTCTTTAATACAACAGAAATTAGGAGGGAGGAATGATTTGTTTCTCATAATTAACAGCAGCAAGTTTAACGAAACTGGGCTGTTACCCTTCTATTTCATGTACAGTAAAGTAAAATATTAGTAAACGTACATATGAATGATATTGTTACATTATTACCAAAACTTCCCTGTCAATAATATGCGTGAAAAGCAACGATCAACCCCATAATGACGAAATGAGTAGATATACACTACCATCTTGGTAAAGTTTGATACAAAATATACTTTGATGAAGACATGCACTAAACTTTTATCATACAAGCTAAGTTAAGAAGCAATAAATTAAAGATCATAGCATATCAAAATGACAGATTCCAAAAAGAAAAAAAAGATACCGAGAAAGAAAAAAATTCATAACCTATAAATTAACTTCATCTCTCATACGTAAGTTGGCACGTCGCATTCATGCAATAACCATAATATATTTCTATACTTTTTCTCTGTTGTTTCTGATTTTTCTGTTTGTCTGTTTGTACACTACTTCTTTAGCTAGCTTTGTGTATATATTTAACACCGTAGCTAGCCACCACATGTACCAGAGTAGCAGAGAAAAATTAACAAAATTAAACATCAGTAGAAATGGAAGGAAGAAACTTCCTTAGATATCTTTTCTTTCTCATGAGCATAATCTTGCTCTTATTTTTCACTTTTTTAAATTTACCATCTCCTCTTTCTCACACAACTGAGTTGTTGGACTGCACCACTTACTCCCCATGGTGCAGTTCAAGAAAACCTTTTTTTCTCCGAAATTCCAATAAAGACAAAAAACACTACGCCGATTTCCCAAATCACCCTTTAGACCCGTTAACCATACAAGAAATTCAAAAGGTGAAAAAAATTATTAACTCCCTCGATGATTTTAAAGTAAAGGGTAGTTATGTACTTCACTCTGTGGTACTTGAAGAGCCAGAGAAAGAGGTGGTGTTGAATTGGAGAAAAGGCCAACGGCTTCCGTCGAGGAAGGCGTCGGTCGTTGCACGTGCACACGGTGATGTGCACGTGCTCACCGTGGATATTGAGGCGGATCGTGTGACCCACCGTGAAATGGATCATCTTTCGGGTTACCCGATCTTGACTATCGAGGATATGATCACGGCGACTGCTGCCCCGCTTGGTAACTCTGATTTTAACCGTACGATTATTCAGCGTGGAGTTGATTTGGGTGATCTTGCTTGTTTGCCTATCTCCACTGGTTGGTATGGTGAGTGTCAATTTTCTTATATTACAAGTTTGATGGTGAAATTCTTACTATATATCGTTACAATTTAGGTGTGTTTGTTTTTGGTTTGAGCATGACATGATAAAGTTTTTGTCTTATTGTATTCAATAAATTGGCAAAACGGAGATGAACTTGTATTTAATGAATTAAACATTGTTTAAAATGAAAGTAGAGGTGAACCTATTATATTTTTAAAATTATAAATTCAGTCTTATTTTTTGTTATAGTTATTGTAAATTTTTATACATAGTAAATTTATACTACACATGAAAAGTGATGAACTCAGATGAACTCGATGTTACAAAGTTGTATCTGGCTGATATACCTTTTTTTTAATTATAATAAACTTGGAGAAGTTTAGTATATGGAAAGTTTTCATTTTGGTGAAAGTGTTTCCGATTTTTAAACAACTAGTTTTAGAGTACGCGCTTTGCGCGTGTAGTTATATCAATGAGTATATAATTTTAAAAAATTACGTAAATATTATTAAATAATATATTTGAATTATTGAATAAAAATTAAAAAAATAATTTATTTATTTTTAATTTGGGATTCGAGCCTTTACAATGATATAGAAAATAGAGATACTTTTTTAAACTCCTTCTTACTCGAATAACATCTTTTTCTCTTCATCGATGTTTTCACATAATATTTAAAAATTATATTTAATTATTAGAAAAATAGTTAATTAAGTACATACATCTTAATTTAATAGTAAGAATATATAGTGTCCTCCCCTTAGAATTATAAGTTCAAACATATTTCATATAAAAATTGTCGTAAACAAATATAAGCAAAGGATAATGTAATACTGTTATTTCTCCCCAAACAATTTTTATGTTAAGACAATGTAATATTGTTATTTCTCCCAAACAATATAAGTAAATGATAATAGATCTTTGTGGTCTGGGCCTTACCTGGACCCCGCACATATAGTGCACCGAGCTTTCTTTAATATTTATTTTAAAGTCCTAAATATTAGGACTTCCTACATAATTTAACACAAGAAATATTTTATAACCAAATTAGTTGATTTCAAAGTAATGTATTACGATAATAACTAAATTACGATTTTGTCTAATGTGAATTTTAATTTTAAATGATAAAAAAAGCGAACAATATTTCATTAAGGGTCTTCGTGTATTTAATATAGATAGATAGAACAATATGTAAGTTATTATGTATTCTAGAAATTAATCAATTTAGTAGTGTACTTGATTAATCTTCTCTTCTTCTTTTTTTAACGTTTTAATTTAAAATCCTACAAATGATATGGAGATTAGACGTGGTAAAAAGAGAGTATTGTTTTTCCTTTTGAAACAAAAGTCTTTATTGTATTAAAATCACGTCTTCCTATTGCAAATAAAATTGTAATACAATCTAATAAGGAAAGATTAACAAATTAATTCTAGTTGATTTTAAAGTTCTAACTTTAGGAAAATTAGCATAAATGGTAATTGAATGTTTATTCCTAAATATTAGGAAGGCAACTGAAATTACAATTTTATCTAGTGTAAAGTCGATTTTTTAAGGGTAAAACAGTCGAACGACATTTCGCTATGGGCCTTCGTGCTTTTAATATAGTATAGATAAAAAAAAATTAAAACAATACAAACATCTTTTTGGCGAAATGACGAGAGGTAAAAATTATTCTCACTGATGTGTACATGCACTAAATTATACCATCATAGTTAAGTAATAGATCAAGCTAATAAATAATGTGTATTAGTAATTAATTTCGGTTTGATGGTGACCTATGTGAAGATACTTATATAATTGTTGAGTTGTACAATGATCAGATTTTGGATAAGTTTTTTCCATTATCAGTTGTCTCCCTTTTTGTTTTGTGACATCAGACATTAGATACTTTTCTGCGTACTGCAATATTTAATATGTCCTTGGTACCTCGGTATGTAATATATATAAGCAGTGGAGCCAAATTTTAAATGATGTCAAAATATAAAGAAATAAACTCACCAAAGTATCAATATATAGTATATATATATTTATTTATTTTTAAAATTACCTATCTACACACTATAAATTTCCAAATTTCCGACGAAGGGTATCGGTTGACGCCCTTAGGCGCATGTGGCTCCGCCACTGAATATAAGTATATTAAATATACTCATTATTACTTATTGTCTGGTTAATGATGAGACACATACTTAGCGGTTTTAATATATACAATTGTCCATTGTTAATTAATTTTGCTTTATTTTAATTTTCAGGAAAAGTTGAGGAGAAAAGAAGAGTAATTAAAGTTCAGTGCTATACAATGAAGGACACAATTAATTTCTACATGAGACCCATTGAAGGACTAACAGTACTACTCGATTTAGACACCAAACAAGTTATACAAATTTTAGACGAGGGAAAGAACATACCAATACCAAAGGCCGCCGACACAGACTATCGTTTCTCTACTCAAAAAAATACACAAAAACTAAACTTACTCAAGCCAATATCTATCGAACAACCAAACGGTCCAAGTTTCACTATAGAGGATAACCATATAGTGAAATGGGCAAACTGGGAATTTCACCTTAAACCCGACCCGAGAGCCGGTGTGATTATATCCCGGGTCATGGTCCAGGATCCGGATACGGGGAAAATGAGAAATGTGATGTACAAAGGATTTACATCGGAGCTTTTTGTACCGTATATGGATCCTTCGGATGCATGGTATTTTAAGACGTATATGGATGCTGGAGAATACGGGTTCGGGTTACAAGCTATGCCACTTGACCCGTTAAATGATTGCCCACGTAATGCATATTATATGGATGGTGTGTTTGTGGCAGCTGATGGAACGCCATATGTTCGTTCGAATATGATTTGTGTGTTTGAAAGCTATGCTGGTGATATTGGATGGCGACACGCTGAATCTCCTATCACTGGTTTGCCTGTAAGTGATATAATATTTTTAGGCTAATTTCAATTAGCGGCGGAGCTAAAATTTTTACTAAGGGGTATCAAAATATAAAAAAAATAAGGAAAATTAACATATATAGTATATATACATAAAAATAATTTTTTGACCTAGCTAAACAATGTAATTTTCCGATAAAGGAGTATGAATTGACACCCCAAAACACAAGGTGTTAGAGTAGTTAATGTTTGATAGGAGTATTTGAGAAGAAGTTGTTTTGTCCCTTATTAGAAGTTATGTATTCAGCAGAATTTAGTAATTTTGAATTAAATCTTGTATTTGTATTAAAAATTCTTTAATATCTATAAATAGTTTATTTTAAATCAATAAGCAAAAAGAGAAGTTATGGGGGAGGGGTATCAACAATAGAAGTTATGTATTCGGCAGAGTTAGTAATTTTGACTTAAATTTTATATTTGTATTAAAAAAAATTTAATATGTATAAATAGTTTATTTTAAATCCAATAAGTAAAAAATTTATAATTTAAAACTAATAAACTTAAAATCTTGAATTCTATATCCCGAAGGGGTGGGGACACAAATTAGCTTGATCTTGTGCCATTTTGTAACTTCATGACAAGTACCATTCATTTGATCAATCGTCTTCACATTTAGCGGTTCAGCTAGAACTACTTAAATTTGTCTATACATTATTTGTCAACACTCAACACTGGTCACTGAACAAGTGTTCTTTCACATTTGTTTTTTTAAATTAAGTTATGTTTGACGTTTTCTGATTGTTATTTTCCGTTTGCATGAGACTTTGGACAGATTCGAGAAGTGAGGCCAAAGGTGACGTTAATGGTGAGAATGGCAGCGTCAGTAGCAAACTATGATTACATTGTGGATTGGGAGTTTCAAACGGATGGACTTATCCGAGTTAAGGTTAGCACATAATCTTAGAATAATATACTTACAATTTATATATAATATGTGTATAATCGATGAATATTCTATGTATACTGATAAAATAAGTAAATAATAGTAAGTCTGCCGACTACTTGTGTAAAATCTTATACTCACTCTACATGTCAATTAAACAAAATTAAAATCCTTTCATTTACCGTCCAAAACTCTATCAAGTAACAAGCATAAACTAGATTATCAAAATTTAAAGGTATTCAACTAAATTATTCTTATTGTTTCAAAATGAATAATTAATAATTCTAGGCCTTCTTTAGTTGCAAAGGCGGAATAAAAAATAAAAAATAAAAACTCTCTTCTTGGTTTCTGGAAGTGATAGATACTTTGGGCCATTTTTTTAAAGCTAAAATGACAGATAAAAGGACCTGAAGGAATAATATTTACTTGATCTGCATCTATCTAATTAAGCATTTTATTTTTTTAATTTGTTTTTTCAATAATATTATAAACATCTCCTAATATTTGATACTAAAGTAGTTTTCTGTATATATGTTACTCCCATTGTTATCTTTGTATACCTAATTTAAACAGAAAATAGATTTAATCTTTTATTTTTCAAAAGTAAAGTTAGAATCCGACAAAGAGTTAATGCAGGAAAACCAACCGGTAGAGTATTATTGGTAGCAAACTACTCCCTCCGGTCCAAAATAAGTGATTTTTTGGCATTTTTCTTGTGGTCCAAAATAAGTGATTTTTCCATATTTCAAAAATGAATTAATTATTTTTTTTCTATATTGTCCTTAGAGTAAATAGTGTTGGAATATGTGTTAGGAGTATTTATGTGAGATAATAAAGGTTAATATGGTCAATTCTATTACTAATTAATGGTAAAAGGTGATTTTCTTAATCTGTGTGAAAACATCCAAAAAATCACTTATTTTGGACCGGAGGGAGTAGCAAATAGCAATCACATCAATTTAGTTATAAATCGAAAATAACGAATCTATGTATATTGTATTAAAAGGAGGGAGTATGCATTGTGGTTAAGCTAAGTGACAAACTAAAATGAAGCCACTTGACAATTTTAGGACAACATTAATAATTAGAAATTATAAATAGAAACATAATTAATGGAAGTAGTTTAATGAATCTTATACATAATCTAAATAAATCTTAGATAAATCTAATCTTTATATCAATATCTATATTTATATTTATATGTATTTTTGTATCTATATCTATATTTATATCTATATATTGATCCACTCATAGATATTCTTCTATATTAGCTAGAAATATGGAGGTAAAAATTAATTAAAAACTATAATAGAAAAAAATAAAAAATATATAAAGACGTAAATTGAGATAACTTATAACTATTTATACTTTGGAGTAAGTTAAATAATATTTTTATAGCAGAAATATTTTATTACTACAACATTTAGATATAATGTGTTCAAACAATTAAGAAAATATTTTTCTATGATTAATATTTGAATCGAGTGCAGTTAGTTTAAGTTTGAAAGTATAACATAATTTTTTGAAAATACGGTCCAATTAAGCAAATAGAATGATAAAAATTATTTGAATTTGAGATGAGAAAGTTTTTTTATTTTTATCTATATTATATTAGAATGAGTGTGGTATAAATAGATATTAAATTCAAACAAACTAATAAAAATTCACATGACAATGTAATAATATTAGGTATTGAATAATATAAAATCAAAAATAAAGAATAAATAGAGAAAAATAAAAAATCATATTTTGTATCATAGAGAAAAAGGGTAAAACTTATTGAAATTTGAGATGAGAAAGTTTTTAATATTATGATAAGAAAAGTCATAATATACGTCAACTTAACTCAAGTCTAATAGATAAAATCAAAAATTAAAAATATTGAACAATAAAAATAAATTAGAGATAATGTAAGGACATTTATAAATCATAAGTTTAGAAAATAAAATAAAGTAAATATTCAATTATTAAAAAAATTTCCTTAATTTAAATAATTTAAAATTTTTGAGCAATAGTTTTTTAAAAAAATGAATATTTATTTTATAATTAAAAAATTATATATTTATCTATACTTTATTAAAGAAAAGTAGTTGATAATGATATTAAATAAAGTTACAAGTTAAGAAAAAGCCACATAAAACGTAATAAGACTATATATTAGATTAAAAAAATAGCAAAATTATGTTAAATTATTAAAAATTTACTATTAGAAATGAAAGAAAAAGACTATTTGAATTTGAGATTAGAAAGCTCTTAAAACTATGATGAAAATGCACAAATTATGGATAATACCACGAAATTGAAGTTTTATTTATGAAAAATAAAATAAAAAATAAAAATAAAATTTTAAAAATACAAAATAAATTTCTAATAGAGGTAATTTTACTAATAAAAATTAAAAAATTAATTTGTATCTTAAAACGGAAAAATAATTATGTAAAGAAATAAAATGACAGTGAAATATTACTATAATGTTTAGATATAATATGTTCAAACAATTAAAAAAATATTTTTCTATGATTAATATCTAAATTGAATGTAGTTAGTTTAAGTTTGAAAGCATAGCATAATATTTTGAAAATGCGGTCCAATTTAGAAAATAGAATGATAAGAATTATTTGAATTTGAGATGAGATTTTTTTTTGTTTTTGAAAATATTACGTAAAGAAATAAAATAAGTAAAAATATTACTATAATATTTAGATATAATGTGTTCAAACAATTAAGAAAATAATTTTTTATGATTAAAATTTTTAAAAATACAAAACAAATTTCTAATATTTGTATTTTACTAATGAAAATTAAAAATTACATTTTATCTTATAGCTAAAAAGGAAAGAAAATTTAACTGCATCTTAATACAAAATTAATTATAAGATAACTGAATACATTTGGAACATGATAATCAAAAAACATATGTATTAATATTTTAGACTAATTAAAAATTAAAATTTAAAATAAAATATGATATTATTTTGGTTATAGGTAAAACATTAATATAAAAATTAATTAAAATTTATAGTAGGAAAGAGAATGTATAAAAAAATAGAGGTAGTGTGAGAATACTTATACTTTAATTAATATAAAAATAAAATAAAATAAAATAATTAAATTATATTTAAAAATATTACTGATAAATTTGTGATTAAAATATTCTGAATAAGAGGATATAAGCACAAAATTATAGCAAATTTCTAGGATAAAATATTTATATTTATTAAATACTATTAAAAGGATAATAAGCAAGACATTAATTAATTATTAAGCTAATAAAAAATTATATGATAGTATAAGAATATTAAATAATAAATAATATAATAACTATAAGAAAAGAATAAAAAGATAAAAGAATTTACGTAAAAATGATGTGATGAATAAGACATATTTGATTTTAAGATAAAACTAAAGTGATAGTAAGAATTTTGTTAAAATAATATTATCTAATGTGCTCAACCAAGACAGATCACAATATGACATGTTTAGTATTCTTTAATATTGATAGCGAAATGAAATGCAAGTACTAAAATCAAGGGGTTAGGTTGCTACAAATATAAACAAAAAATAGGTTGTCTACTACGAGATTTGAATAATAATTCCATATTCTGCTTCATAATTAAATTCTCATGTTATATAATTTTTATCTGAGTGGTTTATATTTTAAGGTTATTTGCACATAATTCAAACAACCTACATCGCAATTTGACATGATTTGTTCGCGCATCGCGCGGGTACTAATACTAGTATATTATAGTAAAAGGAGAGTAGTATGCATTGTGGTTAAGCCAAGTGACAAGCTAAAATGAAGCCGCCTGGAAATATTAGGACAACATTAATAATTAAAAATTATATATAGAAACATAATTAATGGAAGTAGTTTAATGAATCTTATACATAATCTACATAGATCTTAGACAAATCTAATCTATATATCTAATTTATATGTATATTTTTATCTATATCTATATCTATATTTATATTTATATATTGATCTACTCATAGATGTTTTTCTATATTAGCTAGAAATATGGAGGTGAAAACATAATTAAAAACTATAATAGAAAAAAATAAAAATATATAAAGACGTAAATTGAGATAACCTATAACTATTTATACTTTGGAGTAAGTTAAAATATAAAATAAAACTAAAATTTACTTAAGATATTAAGGATTTATTGAGTTTAAAAATTAAATAATTTCAAGCAGCAAAATAAGATCTTATATAAAGTATACAAATTATTTATAAGGTAAGAGAAAACTTAAATAATCAACAAAAGATATTTTAATAACAAGAATAATAAATTCATATTAATATTGATAAATCGTGCAAATGAATATTTTATACGTAAATATTACTACAACATTTAGATATAATGTGTTCGAACAATTAAGAAAATATTTTTCTATGATTATATTTGAATTAAGTTCATTTCGTTTAAATTTGAAAGCATAACATAATTTTTTGAAAATATGATCCAATTAAGAAAATAGAATGGTAAAAATTAGTTGAATTTGAGATGAGAATGTTTTTAAATTTTTATCTATATTATATTAGAATGAGTGTGGTAAAAATAGATATTAAATTCAAACAGACTAATAAAAATTCACATGACAATGTAATAATATTAGGTATTGAATAATATAAAATCAAAAATAAAGAATAAATAGAGAAAAAATAAAAATTCAGATTTTTTATCATAGGAAAAAGGGTAAAACTTATTTAAATTTGAGATGAGAAAGTTTTTTATATTATACTAAGAAAAGTCATAATATAAGTCCACATAACTCAAGTCTAATAGTTAAAATCAAAAACTAAAAAAATTGAACAATAAAAATAAATTAGAGATAATGTAAGGACATTTATAAATCATAAGTTTAGAAAATAAAATAAAATAAAATAAATATACAATACTTAAAAATATTATTAAATTTTAAATAATTTAAATTTTTCGAGCAATGTTTTTAAAACAAAATAAATATTTATTTCATAATTAAAAATATTATATATTTATCTTATATTATTAAAGAAAAGTAGTTGATAATGATATTAAATAAATTTACAAGTTAATGAAAAGCCACATAAAGTGTAATAAGACTATATATTAGATTAAAAAAATAGCAAATTATGTTAAATTATTAGAAATTTACTATTAAAAATTAAAAGAAAAGACTATTTGAATTTGAGATTAGAAAGTTCTTAAAACTATGATGTGAATGCTCAAATTATGGATAATACCACAAAATTGAAGTCTTACTTATGAAAAATAAAACAATAATAAAAAATAAAAATTTTAAATTACAAAATAAATTTCTAATATAGGTAATTTTATAAATATTAAATTTGTATCTTAAAACTAAAAAAGAAAGAATATTTATGTAAAGAAATAAAATGACAGTGAAAATATTATTACAACATTTAGATTTAATATGTTCAAACAATTAAGAAAGTATTTTTCTATGATTAATATCTTAATCGAGTGTGTTAGTTTGAGTTTGAATGCATAGCATAATTTTTTAAAAATGCGGTCCATTTTGGAAAATAGAATGGTAAGAATTATTTGAATTGGAGATGAGATTATTTTTTTGTTTTTTAAAATATTACGTAAAGAACTAAAATGACAGTAAAAATATTACTATAATATTTAGAAATAATGTGTTCAAACAATTAAGAATTTTTTTCTATGATTAAATAAAATTTTAAAAGTACAAAATAAATTTCTAATATTGGTAATCTTACTAATGAAAATTAAAAATTAAATTGTATCTTATAGCTAAAAAGGAAAGAAAACTTAATTGCATCTAATACATAATTAATTATAAGAGAACTCAGTACATTTGAAACATGATAATCAAATAACTTATGTATCAATATTTTAGACTAATTAAAAGTTACAATTTAAAATAAAATATGACATTATTTTGGCTCTAGGTAAAACATTAATATAAAAACTAATTAACATTTGTAGTAGGGAAGAGAATGTACATAAAAAAAATAGAGGTAGTGGGAGGATACTTATACTTTAAATTAATTTAAAAATAGATAAAATAAAATAATTAAATTATATTTAAAAATATTACTGATAAATTTAAATGATTAAAATATTATGAATAAGAGGATAAAAGCATAAAAATATACCAAATTTCTAGAATAAAATATTTATTTTTATTAAATACTATTAAAAGGATAAAAAGCAAGACATCAATTTAATTATAAGCTAATAAAAAAATTATATGATAGTATAATAATATTAAATATTAAATAATACAATAACTATAAGAAAAGAACAAAAATAAAGAATTTATGTAAAAGTAATGTGATGAATAAGATATATTTGACTTCCAGATAAAAATAAAGTGATAATAAGAATTTTATTAAGATAATATGATCTAATGTGCTCGAACAAGATAAATCACAATATGGCATGTTTAGTATTCTTTAATATCGACAACGGAACGAAATACAAGTACCAAAATCAAGGGGTTAGGTTGCTACAAATATATATTAAAAAAATTGGTTGTTCACTACGAGATTTGAACAATAATTTCATATCATGTTTCATAATTAAATTCTCACGTTATATAATTTTTATCTGAGAGGTTTATATTTTAAGGTTATTTGTACATGATTCAAACAACCTACATCGCAATTTGAAATGATTTGTTCGCGCATCGCCGAGTAGTGATACTAGTTATAATAAATTGGAAAGTACTTTTTGTGGTTTTGGTGATTAGTCACATCTCAGTATCAATTCCAAGTTGAATCATTAAGTCATCGAGATTCTTCTTTCCCCATTAAGATCCCTTTGATATTAATTTTGTTCTAACTCATAAATAGTACTAGTACTAGTGACTTATCATAAATTGCATAAGTAGTAATTTGTTTGGTGATTAGTCACATCTCAATATCAGTTCCAAGTTGAATCTCAAGATTCTTTTTCCCTCATTAAGATTCCTTTAATATTAATTCTAACGATTTTTCACATCTTGTTATACTTGTCATAGGTGGGACTAAGTGGAATATTGATGGTGAAAGGCTCTCCATATGTGAACATGAATCAAGTGAACCAAAATGAGTATCTCTATGGCACTCTCTTATCAGAAAACATAATTGGTGTAATCCATGATCATTACATAACTTTCCATCTTGATATGGATATCGATGGATCGAACAATTCTTTCGTGAAGGTAAATCTCCAGAAAGCAACAACTTCTCCAGGCGAATCGCCACGAAAAAGTTACTTAAAAGCTGTTAGAAATGTGGCTAAAACTGAAAAAGATGCACAAATTAAGCTCAAGTTATATGATCCTTCAGAATTTCATGTAATTAATCCTAACAAGAAGTCAAGAGTTGGAAATCCTGCTGGTTATAAAATTGTTCCTGGTGGTACTGCTGCTAGTTTGCTTGACCTTGATGATCCACCACAGAAGAGAGGTGCTTTTACTAATAACCAAATTTGGGTCACTCCTTATAATGAATCTGAACAATGGGCTGCTGGCTTGTTTGTTTACCAAAGTCAAGGAGATGATACTCTTGCTGTTTGGTCTAACAGGTAAAACACATTATTCCCTCTTATACATTGATAGTTCAGTAAAAAGCACAGTTCAATGCACAAAGTATTCAGCGTTTACGCAGGGTCCGAGCACTACTAAAAAAAATTAGAATTAGCTACGAACTTCGTCGATAATCTGTCACTAAATCGCTCGTAGCTAACAATTTTTTTTGATAATTTGTTGCTAATCTGTCACTAAGTAGGATTAGCGAAGATTTTGTTGTTTAGCTACAAAATTTACCCGTCGCTAATTCCAGTTTTCTTAGTAGTGGGGAATAGTTGCACCCCAAGGGGGTGTGATGTAGGTAACTTACTTTGATGCAAGCATCAATGGCCGATTACATATCTCGAACCCATGACCTATAGGTCACACGGAGACAACTTGATCGTTACTCCAAGGCTCCCCTTCAGATTGATAGTTCAGTCACCTAAAATATAATTACAGGTAATCGTCCATAAAAAATGAGACAATGACCTGAAAAATAAGGCATGTTACTTGCTACAACAGGCTAAAATACACTGGTAGTGTAAAAGCTCAGGAGTAAACACTATTTTAAAGGGCGACAAAATCCAAAGTCTGATTTGAGGTAAAAGGAAAATTATTTGAGGTGGAAATTCCATGACTGAACTTCTAACCTCGTCTCCAGACTCCTGAGTTAGAGTTGTAGCATAATATATAGTTGTAATTTCAAAGTGTATTGCTTAGGTGAAGTATTTGAAATTATGGGATAAAAGAAAAAATATAGTAAACAAATTGAAGGGAAAAAAAGGATCATAGCATCCTTAATATTGTGATCTTTCATGATGTGAACATCTATATAAATTGCAAAATAAGAACTTTCCACACACCCTTTTATTAGTTTTATTTGACTTTAGATAGAACTGTTTGAATTGGCTTGGAAATTTTAGAGTAATTAACACTCTTTCTTTGTATTTTGCAGAGACAGGCCAATTGAGAATAAAGACATAGTGCTGTGGTATACATTAGGTTTCCATCATATTCCATGTCAAGAGGACTTCCCAATTATGCCAACAGTATCATCAAGTTTTGAGATAAAGCCAGTGAATTTTTTTGAGAGCAACCCAATTCTGAGGATTCCACCTAATTCTCCAAATGACCTGCCAATTTGCAAAGCTGCTGCTTCTGCTTGATCATCAGTGTGTTCTTTCTCTTGTCAAGTGTGCATAATATGTATAAAAGAAGGCGATAGACTTGTATTTTAGTCTCAAAATTTCATGAATAAAAAGTGAACTAGTTAGTTAATTAGTTGCAATTTCATTTCTGATGTTATTATTGTAGGAAAATGTTGTGTTTGACTGGGAATTGAACACAAACAATGAAACTTTGAAAAATGGGATTGTTAACAAATAGTTGGCCAGCTTTACTGTTTACTTTTTTTATCCGGTACACATAGATTATACATTGATTATACACAACTATACATATATTATACATCGGCCGGCCAGATTTACTGTTTACTTTTCTAGCCGGTACACATATATTATATATTGATTATACACAGTTATATGCACATTATACATATATTATACATCAACCGGCTATTTTTAATTTAAGAGATTAGGTGGACATCTATTTGGGTTAGTTCTTCTTGAAAATTTAAGCTATATGAGACAATTTGTATATTCATATATAAATGGCCTAAATATTTAAAATTGCAATAGATACAGGCTAATTTCATATGATACTGTGGAGTCAAAGCATTTGCAACTTTGAACAAGTGAAGCAACAGATAGCCATGGTAAATTCCAGAATGGCTGTAATAAAATACTATGAAGTTATCATACTTTGATAACACGATTCTAACTATTATACATATTTTATTTCAAAATACTAGTGTACATTAGTGGTATCACATCTCTTATTTTACATTATTGTATTTGATCTTATAAATACAATAACCAGTGGGCAAAACGATGTGACGTCTAGCCCCTTCCTTCAGAGTCTATATTACATCTTCCTGATAATTTACTGATACAGTTCTAAATTTGGTAACCTGGGCGTAGGGATGGCGAAAAGCCGCTTGTTTTTCTTAATGACAATCCCATGTCCTTCTGAAAGATCAAGCTTTTCCCCCTCCTGGAGTTTCCAATCAAAGGAATGCAACAATGAGGCCAATACAAACATAAGCATTTTCTCAGCTAAAGGAAGGCCAGCACAAATTCTCCGCCCTGATCCAAATGGAAGGTACTTGAAATTATTGCCAGTATAGTTTAAATTTGTAGATTGACTCAAGAATCTTTCAGGCTGGAATTTAGTCGGATTTTCCCACACTTGAGGATCTCTATGAATTGCATAAACATTCAAGAATACTTTAGTTCCCTCAGGCATTGTGTATCCACCTACTGTTGCAGATTGGCTCGGGCGCTTAGGGAGAAGTAGTGGTAATGCAGGGTGTAGACGTAGCGTCTCCTTTAAAACTGCATCAAGATAGTGTAGTTTTGGCAAATGGGATTCTTCAACAATGTTATTCATGCCTATGACATGTTTCAATTCTTGTTGCACCTTTGCCATTATCTCTGGATTATTCAGAAGCTCGCTCATTACCCACTCGACCATAGTGATTGTAGTGTCAGTCCCACCTATCACAATGTCCTACAATGCAAAAACATATATGAAGTCAGGGGATAGAATTTGATGATGTTTGATTCAAATGGCATTCAATATTATTCAAGAATTGATTAGTCATCTTAGTTAATCCTCAACTGATTTCTGTTACAAGTTTAAGGCAGAACAAGACAGGCAATGCTATACAAAATATATATAGGGACTCTATAACTTACCACCAATATGGCCTTTATTTTCAGCAAGTCCACTGGTGTTCCTGTGTCTTTCTGCTCCATTAGCTCTAATAGGATCTGTATAAAATCCTTCTTCTCATTCCCCTGGATTTCACCCTTTCTTTTGTCCGAAAGCATCTTTATTCGTTCGTTTATGACAGGTTCCAATATACTTTCAACTGACTTCAAAAGAGCCTCCATCTGTTTCTTTATTCCTTGTAAATCAAACCTGGCAAGCATAGGGAAGAAATCAGATATGTTTGGCTCTCCAATCAGTTGAGGAATTTTTGTCACCAATTCCCTAAACTCTGCTCCAACAGTTCCATGCTTCTCCATCTCCTCAACAAAATTGCTGCCAAAGACCATACTAATGACTACATTAATTTCAGTTACAAAAGCCAATTTACCAATATCAACGGGGTTGCCAATCTTCGTATGCACGCTCCTGATTGCCTTTCTGATCTCATGTTTGCGATGACTATAACAAGCCTCAAGGTTCCTATTACTTAGCATCTCCCTCACAAAGAGTTTGCGTATGTCACGCCAGTAGGAGCCATAGGGAGAAAATACAATGTCTAGTCCACCATATGTGGCTGCCAATCCTGCTATTGGAGAGTCACGGTTGGCAAAAATAGAGTCTTGATCACAAACCACTTCTTTGGCTAAGGATGCTGAGTTCAACACAATGCATAGTCTACTTCCTAGCCAAAACTTGTATATTGGACCATACTGTTGAGACAATTCTGTAAGCTGGTTATGAAAATTGGAGCGGAGAAATGGTAAAAATCCCACGATTGGTAGACCACGAGGCCCTGGTAGCAACCTGGATTTTTCGTTCTGTGATATATTTGAGTACCATAGGATAGTCAGTGACAAAATTAAAATGGTGAGAGGTGCAAGACCAAGCTCGTTTAACAGTGCTAGAATCATGTTTACGGGGAATATTGTTCAAGCGGTTCTAATACCTCAAAATGAAGTAGTTTATAATCTTTATCTCTAAGCATGTGATATATATCCAGTTTTGGGTGAAGTCATGTTCTTGTTTTTGATGCAATAAAGACATATTTCCAGCTTGTGAGGCCAAAGGGTCTTTGATAGATATGGAAATCCAGGCGTAGCTAAGTGCTAAAAGAATTCTAGTACTTATGCTGCGGTCACGACAAGTTTTTATATGGACAAGTGTAAGGTCTAAAATAGAGGGAAAATGTATTGTTTCATTGATTGCCAAAGTCCCACATCGGTTGTGGGCAAAGTGTTTATGAAAATTTCACCTATAAAAGGAGGCCTAATGTTTAAGATTGAAACACACCTCATTTGCTTTAGTATCTTCTTAAGACATTTGTATCTTCTCTCTTTTAGTATTATTTCACTTGTATTTTTGGAGTGGAATAAAATATTGGTTGTGTCCGAGGAAGTAGGCAAAATTGGTCGAACCTCGTAAATTCTAGTGTTCTTTTTATTGTTGTTTTATTGTCTTATTTATTATTTGGTGGCTGCCATAATTTTTGGTATAGTAGTTGTGACTCATTCACACTATATACATTTGGCTTCCTCAACAATTGGTATCAGTGCCAAGGTACTGTTTAAGTATGCTCTGTGGTTGCAGCATAGTCTGATCTTCCACATCAGAAAAGATTTATCTTGGTAACTGTGTCAAGGTTCTGTCTTAGTATGCTCTGTGGTTGCAGCTTAGTCTGATCTTCCACATCAGAAAGGAAATAATCTTGATTTGTGTCGTCAGCTATTAAATAATATTTGTGTCAAAATGGGAGATAATAAACAAGAAGAATCTATATCAAGTGTCAATAATACGTCATCGTTGACATCTTCACTTATGACAAGAATTGTGTCAAATGCGAAATTTGCGGTAGAAATTTTTGATAGATCAGGACATTTTGGGATGTGGCAAGGCGAGGTACTAGATGTCCTTTTTCAACAAGGGCTAGATCTTGCCATTGAAGAAAAAAGACCAGATGTTATTGGAGAAAAAGATTGGAGAATTATCAGCCGTGTTGCTTGCGATACCATTCGATCCTACCTTGCTAGAGAGTAGAGCAGAAATATCCATACACAAAGGAAACTTCTGCAAGTAAATTATGGAAAACACCGGAGGATAAATTTTTGAAGAAAAATAATCAAAATAAATTGTACATGAAGAAGAGACTGTTTCGCTTCACCTATGTTCCTGGTACCACAATGAACGAACATATCACCAGTTTCAATAAGTTGGTCACAGACTTGCAAAATATGGATGCAACTTGATGGTGACTTGGCCTTGATGTTATTGGGGTCACTTTCTGATGAGTACGAGCACCTTGAAGCTACTCTACTCCATGAGAATAACGAAATTTCTCTTAGAAAAGTTTGTTCGGCTTTGTACAGTTATGAACAAAGAAAGGGAGAAAAATAAAAGGGCGGAGAAGGAGAAGCACTGGTTGTGAGGGGTCGTCCCCAAAATCAAATGAGGACAAAGAAGGGAAGATCCAAGTCAAGATCTAAACCCAGCAAAGATGAATGTGCCTTTTGTCGAGAAAAGGGACATTAGAAGAAAGACTATCCGAAGTTGAAGAATAAGGCCAAACATAACAATGTAAAGGCCATTATGGATTCAAATGTAACTGATTGTGATGATTCAGACTTCTCATTAGTTACAACAGAGTCATCAACATCATCAAACATATGGTTGATGGATTCGGCTTGTAGTTATCATATGTGTCCCAACATGGACTGGTTTGTGGAATTTCAAGAAGGAGAATATGGAGTCATCCACACAGCGGATAACAACCCTCTTACCTCATATGACATTGGTTCAATACGATTAAGGAACCATGATGGAATGATCAGAACATTAACAGATGTTCGATATGTACCAGATTTGAAGAAGAATCTCATCTCTGTGGAGCCCTAGAATCAAAAGGGTTCAAAATTATAGTAGAAAATAGAGTGATGAGAGTATGCTCTGGTGCACTAGTGGTAATGAAGGCTAATCGAAAGAACAATAACATGTACCGCTATCGCGGTAGTAGAGTTATTGGGACACCGACAGTGACGTCCAGTGACGATAAAGAGGCAGAAGTAACCAGGCTATGGCACATGCGCTTGGGACATGCTGGAGGAAAATCCTTGAAAACTCTATCAGATCAAGGATTGTTAAAAGGAGTAAAGACTTGCAACTTGGAGTTTTGTGAGCATTGTGTTAAAGGAAAACAGACAAGGGTAAAATTTGGTACAACAATCCATAATACTAAAGGTATTTTGGATTATGTACACTCTGATATTTGGGGTCCTTCCAAAACACCTTCATTGGGTGGGAAGCAATATTTTATAACCTTTGTTGATGATTTTTCCCGAAGAGTGTAGGTTTATACAATGAAGAGTAAAGATGAAGTGCTGAGAATTTTTCTCAAATGGAAGACGATGGTGGAGAATCAAACAGACAGGAGGATCAAGTGTATTCGCATAGATAATGGAGGTGAATACAAAAATGATCATTTCAATAAGGTTTGTGAAAATGATGGCATCGTCTGACACTTCACTGTCAGACATACACCACAACAGAATGGAGTGGCAGAACGTATGAACCGGACTTTGCTGGAGAAGGTACGGTGTATGTTGTCCAATGCTGGCTTGGGCAATGAATTTTGGGCTTAGGCAATTACATATGCATGTCACCTCATTAATCATCTACCATCTGCTGCTATTGATGACAAGATACCATTTGAAAAATGGTATAGAAAGCCTGCTGTAGATTATGACTCTTTGCACGTGTTTGGCTCAACTGCATATTATCATGTGACAGAGTCAAAATTAGATCCAATAGCAAAGAAGGCGATTTTTATGGGGATTACTTCTGGAGTCAAAGGATATCGCTTATGGTGTCCTATGACAAAGAAAGTAATATTCAGCAGGGATGTTACCTTTGATGAATCTGCTATGGTAAATAAGGTAACAGAAGATACCAAACAAAATGAGGGTGCTTCTAAGCAGGTGGAGTTTGAGGGAAAATTTATTTTTCCTATACAAGAAGCAGAGGAGGAAACAAATGAAGTTTATCCTCTGGAAGAAGAGCCAGTAGAGAGGGAGATTCCAACTCAGGAACCTCAACAACAACTTGAATCAATAGCAACCAGCAGGCCAAAAAGGACAATAACAAAACATGTTCGTCTCATAGAGACAATTGCTTGTGTCACCTCAATTGTAGCTGATGATGTTCCTACCACTTATAAAGATGTAGTCCAAAAGTTCAAAAGAAGATAAGTGGAGGATTGCCATGAATGATGAAATACAGTCCCTTCATCAGAATCATACATGGAGATTGGCCAATCTCCCGAAGGGAAAGAAAGCAATTGGGTGCAAATGAGTATTTGCAAAGAAGGAAGGATTTCCTAACCAAGTAGATGTTCGCTACAAAGCAAGATTGGTGGCCAAAGGATATGCTCAAAAGGAGAGAATTGATTACAATGAAGTATTTTCTCCAGTTGTAAAACATTCCTCCATTAGAATTATGTTGGCTTTGGTAGCACAGTTGGATTTGGAACTAGTTCAGATGGATGTAAAAACTGCGTTTTACATGGAAACTTGGAGGAGGAAATCTACATGACTCAGCCAGAAGGATTCAAAGTTGCTGGAAAGGAAAATATGGTGTGCAAACTTGAAATATCGTTGTATAAATTGAAACAATCTTATAGACAATGGTACAAAAGATTTGACGAGTTTATGTTGCGGCAAGGGTACAAGAGAAGCAAATACGATCATTGTGTGTATTTGCGCAAGCTTAAAGATGGTTCCTTTGTATATCTTCTCCTATATGTTGATGATATGTTGATAGCTTCCAAGAATTCGGAAGAAATTGATAAGTTGAAGATTCAACTGAAGAAGGAGTTCGAGATGAAGGATCTGGGTGAGGCAAAGAAAATTCTTGGCATGGAGATAATAAGAGATAAACGTTCAAAGAAACTCTGTTTATCTCAGAAAGAATATTTGAAAAGAGTACTACAATGTTTTGGCATAGATGAACAAGACTAAGCCAGTTAGTACTCCACTTGCTCCCCATTTTAAGCTAAGTACTACTATGTCGCCAATGGATGAAGCTGAACGAGAGTATATGTCAAAGGTACCATACGCAAATGTTGTTGGTAGCTTGATGTATGCAATGGTTTGCACAAGGCCTGACATTTCACAAGCTGTTGGAGTTATTAGCAGATATATGCACAATCCAGGGAAGGAGCATTGGCAAGCTGTGAAGTGGATTCTACGGTATATTCATAATACTGTAGATGTCGGGTTAGTTTTTGAGCAGGAAGACAATCAGTCTGTAGTTGGATATTGTGACTCAGATTTTGCGGGTGATCTGGACAAACGAAGATCAACTACTGGTTATGTGTTTACTTTTGCAAAGGCACCAGTTAGTTGGAAGTCTACTTTGCAGTCAACAGTTGCTTTGTCTACAACAGAGGCAGAGTACATGGCTATTACAGAGGTTGTGAAAGAGGCAATTTGGCTTCAAGGATTGCTAAAGGAGCTTGGTGTTGAACAAAAAGGTATCACAATTTTTTGTGATAGTCAAAGTGCTATTCAATTAGCGAAGAACCAAGTTTATCATGCAAGGACGAAGCACATTGATGTTCGGTATCATTTTGTACGAGAAATCATAGAAGAAGGTGGAGTCACGATGAAGAAAATTCATACTACAGAGAATCCTGCTGATATGCTGACAAAAGTGGTGACTGCGGTCAAGTTTCAACATTGTTTGGATTTGATCAACATTGTTGAACACTGAAGATTGAAGATGAAGACACAACCAAAATTTGTTACTGAGAGAAAATTGAAGATGTGAAATTTTGCAAGGTGGAGATTTGTTGATTGCCAAAGTCCCACATCGGTTGTGGGCAAAATGTTTATGGAAATTTCACCTATAAAAGAAGGCCTAATGTTTAGGATTGAAACACACCTCTCATTTGCTTTCTTATCTTCTTAAGGAATTTGTATCTTCTCTCTTTTAGTATTATTTCACTTGTATTTTTGGAGTGGAATAAAATATTGGTTGTGTCCGAGGAAGTAGGCAAAATTGGTCGAACCTCGTAAATTCTAGTGTTCTTTTTATTATAATGTGAATGAGTCACAACTACTATACCAAAAATTATGGCAGCCACCAAATAATAAATAAGACAATAAAGCAATAGTTTCCTTTTCACTATATCTTTATCATAAGTGTCGACATTTTAGTTAAGATTGTATCCATTTAAACCACGGCAGTGCAGCAATTACAGAATATATATATACGTGGGCAATAGAAAAGTAAGGTGACACCTCTCTTTGGCAGCATTTGTATTTATCTTTTTTGTCATTTTTTTGGCCTTTTTTCTTATATTTCCCTCAAAATATTTGCTGCAAAATTAAGACACTTTATTAAAAAATCAATAACTGTCTACATTGATTGCTCAATTAAAACGGAAAGGCATTTAAAAAAATGAAGACTATCAGTTTTTAAATTCATTATCATAATTTCTATTTGTATTAATATTCTTAAGTTTTTATGCCTTTTACATTGGTAACATCCAAAAATTTCATGTGTAAATTAATGGCATGATTGTTAGTATTACTCTATCTATGCTTATAAGTTATATGTATCATAATTCACAAGCCGAAAAGCCAAACAACAAATCCATGAGATTATCATATTAGCGGCATCTTTCACGTTATTATTTCATTTGCAAAGCTGTAAAGTTAGAGAATAGTGTGGAGCCAACTGGTAAATACGTGAAGACACTCTTGTGGATTCTTTTGGATGTACACTGACTTTCTTTTTAGAGATTTTTCATGATTCAAAAAAATGACAAGTTTGAACTCCACCATTGATATAGTTTCATGGATTGAGATTTTAAATATTATTTTTCCTAGGATTCGAATTGAACATCTTATTCTTAGCTAACTACTACTGCAACTATTTTAAATATGGAAATATCTTAAGAATCTGATTCTCGATAAGTGATGAAAATGAAATTTTTGCTCAAACAATTTATTTTCGTAACAAAATGGATAGATGCACTACAAAAAAAAAGGCCTAATTACGGGGGTTATTTTTAAGGTTTGCGGCGGTTTAAAATCCCCGCAATACGTTATTGCGGCAGTCATTAAAACCCCCATAATAAGAGTCGTCACAATCGATTTGTGGCAGTTATTTGCTGACCGCCAGAACTAAGTGGCGGGGTTACTTCGCGGCGGTTGACCCCCGCAGATTTAAAACTTAATTTTTTTAAAATAATTTTCAGCTACGAATTGCGGCGGTTGTAAACCTCCGCAATATAATTTTTATTCTTTTTTATTAGCTTATATTTTAAGCTCCAGTCAGTCATAACCTTATTGAATTTTTTAATTCATATATTATTGACAAAATTACTAATTAAGTTGTAAATCATAATCAAAGCAAAAAAAAATATATTTAAAAGTAAAAAGATATCGATAACATATCATAAAATCACAAAACGTTATCATAAAATATCATTAGTTTTTAAAACTAAATTGTCAACATTAAGTAGCATCACTCAAAAACTATTTTAAACACAAAACATTCACTCCAACATTCTAACATCAGCTTCAACCACACAATTACATCGTCACAATTAATTATCTAAGACAATTACAAAAAAATCAATGGTTGCCGCTAGAATTACTATCACCACATGATCTTCTTGCGTCCATTGGCGAAAGGGGTCCACTGTCCGCATCACTTGGCTGCATAAAAAAACAAAGTATAAAAATCATGTCAGAATCAGAAATTGCAGTAGGTTCTACTAAATAATGTAAGCAAATAAATACAACTCTTCAAGCTTCCTTTGTACTTAAATATCAAATTTAGATCAACATTGCAGTCTTTTTTTTATTGGACTGTGAAAAAAGATGTTTGTGCATCCTATTAGAAAGTGAGACTAATTCATGCTAGAATCAGAAAGAAAAATATAATAGAGAGAGAGAGGAGTTATACAAAGAAAACAGATACAACATACAAGAATTGTACTAATCTAAGCCACTCTATCTTTGCAAATAGACAAATTAAAGTGAAATTTTTTTGAAGAACTTTACTTACCGTTGTAGGAGAAACCGTCGAAGGAGAAGCAAAGAACCCCGCAAACTGTTCTGGTAAAGTCCCTTCTTTCATTATCATATATGCCTTGAAAGCATTCATCATTTGATTGTGAGCATTCATCATTTGATTATGGTTATGTTGACATTGGGACGAACATGAACCTTCAGTACTTGAAGAACTTGTACCACCAAAACGGGGTCTTACTTGTTTAAAAACTTTACTAGGGACAGGGCCTAAACCCAAACACCTCACCCTTCCAGAGTGCTCTTTTCCTAGCACCTTACCAACGGCATCATTTGGCGAAATTTGAGACTCGTTTATGGTGTTTTGGCTCAAAGCTAACTCAATTTTTTCCTACACATACAAAACTCATTGTCATAAATTTGTGGGGGTCGGATCTGACCCCGCTATTAAACCGCCGCAATTAGGCTTTTTTTTTGTAGTGATGATATTAATTGTTTTCAAAGACTTTCCGAATGAACATTTAATTTAAGCTCATCCACCACGGGTGAGTTAATCATTTAAAAAGAAACAAACAAGAAAAATAAAAAATAAATGAACATTTAATTATCAGAATATTTTTTGAGACACCAAACTTACCTGGAACTCTGACATGTTGATATACAAAAGGGAATTGTTTATGCTTAGACAAATTACTTTTGAGCATTAGACACGAAAGGACCTTATTATGCTTAGAGAAGTTATTTTCATATTGCTTTTACTTGGTAATTAGTAAAAGTTTCTACTTACCAAAAAAAAAAAAGGTTACATTCTTGGCATTGACTATTGATTCTAATATATTTTTCTTACTCATAATGCATAATAATGAATTAGTAAAAATGTCAGTGACGTGTTTTATTGGATCAAGATTAGCTATATTATACAAGAAGATACGGAAAGGATTAAAAAATACAAAAATATTATAAACGTACGTAAAAACTAAAAGTTGTGCTGCCTTTTGTAATATTAAGTTCGGTTGAGTTATAAATATAAAGTAGGAAATGATAAAGCTGGCGCAACACATCTATTTGGCTTTCATTCATATTTATCTTTTTATGGCTTTTTCGTTTTTCACTTTATTTTAATATAACTATTTATTTACTCAATATGAATTATAGCCTTCTTGATAGTTCCAATAATTTCTATCATAAATGAAATAAGGGAAGGAAAGATTCTTTTGGTACGTTACTTATTTTTGCAATTCCCAATATTTACGACCTCTTTAGTACCATCACAATTATAACTTTTAAGACCATGACCTTCATTTTAGTAAAAATAAATAGGCACCCAAGAGTCAATCCCTTCAAATAGTCCTTTTATTCTCAACTATGTTTTTCATTCCTTTTGGCATCATGTAATCCTTTTGGAATCTTTTTTTTTTCTTGCTTTTTATTTATTTGTAATATTTGACTTAGAAGATTATTATTTTGGATGTAACACTATTTACCTGGCCTACTTTTATTTTTCGAAAATCGTTGATGTATTAATTTCCTTATAATAATTATTTTCAAATGTTATTTGTCTCTTCAAATTTTAATTTGGTGGATGTAATTCTATTCCTCTGTTTTGTTTTTATATTTTATTGATTCAATAATATGTTATTTGTAGCAGATTATCATGGTTTTCAGTTGATATTACTTTCTTCTTCTTTGTTTCGTTCTATTTTGGACGTGGAAGTGGAACTTCTATTTGATTTCTGATGAATATGAGTTTTTGAAGTGAAAGCAATTAAGTTTGTCAAGGTATTATAATCTCTAATGCAAATTGTCCTATCTTTCTTTTTGATAAAATTTATACATCTTATTTTCTCCATTTTGGAATACATAAATTGCCAAAATACTTTGACGCCTTTCATGTATTTTACTAAAATGTGTAAGAATATTTGTTTGTTTGTTGTTAAGATTAAGAACTATATCAATAATAGTATGTACATATATTGTTTTAAGATAAATTTATCAGAAAATACTTATATTTGCTAAAGTATATAGTTCCATCGTGTTAGATGAGTTTGGGGATTGTTTCCCACTTAGCATTTGGACCGTTTGGTGCTCTTTTTTTTAGAATGGTAACAATTGCTGTTTTTTACTTTTATTTCCAAACATATGTATTCTTTTAGAACTTTAGATTCCTAAACCTTAATCAAATTATTGTTTCTACTCTCAATCAAATAATTAAGCTGCTAAAAGAGAGTCCCCTAAAACGGACTGAGCACCAAAGGAAGGACCTACATTGGGCTGGTTTAGCAGAAGAAGCCAGACACATATTTAATGCAGTATTTGGTGATGTATTGAGATCAATAGACTATGATGAAGCAGGGTGAAGAGAAGTCGGAAAAGAAAAACAGAAATGAAATAGAGGATGCATTAACTTTCTCTTTGTTTTCCTTAATCAAGTTCATATACTGATTTAAATATTTGTTCATTTAATTTAAAATGTCTTTCACATACCTTTTCTTAAAAAGTTTTTGATGGATATTATAAGAATCGGAAAAAGGATAATAGTAAGAATTCATATTTAATTTTATTCATTTTCGATTTTTTTATGACTGTGCGAAGCGCCGGCAAGTACACTAGTTATAAAATAATAGCTTGTTTGAACTTCAACATTTTTAGTGATATTTTATCCAGTTAAACACGGCAGTGTACTAATTTCAAGTCAGAAATCTTTCTGGAATAAATTTCAATGCATTTTCCCAAATTTAAGAGGTTCTTTTAATTGTGCATACGTTAACGAAAATGGTGGACTTCTTCATTATAGCAATTTGGTAATGTAATTTGGGCTTGTGACACTCTTCAACAACAGCGGCCCAGTATAATTTCACAAGTGGGGTCTGGGGAGGGTAATATATACGCAGACCTTACACCTACCCCAAGGGGCAGAGAGACTGTTTCCAGGAGACCCTTGGCTCAAGAAGCAACAAGAGAAGATATATTAGTATCATCAATAGACTCATAATAAAATAACAACAATATAAGAAATACAAAATAGATGGATGTCATAATAATAACCGACAGATAAAGCCCTGCATCTGTAGATGACCAGTAGCCAAAGACTAACTCCTAATTGGCTAGTCTCACTCTAGTGTGTTGTGTAAATATTCATAACTTCCCCCTAACCTACAACCTTAATGCTCGACCTCCACAATTCCTTGTCAAGGGCCACGCTCTCAGTAATCCTAAGTCGCGCCAAGTCCTGTCTGATCACCTCTCCCCAATACTTCTTAGGTCGCCCTCTGCCTCTCCTCGTGCCCACCACAGCCAGTCGCTCACACCTCCTCACCGGTGCATTAATGCTCCTCCTCTGAATATGCCCGAACCATCTGAGTCTTGCTTCCCGCATCTTGTCCTCCACGGGGGCCACGCCTACCTTCTGTTGAATATCTTCATTCCTAATCTTATCCATCCTTGTATGCCCGCATATCCACCTAAACATCCTCATCTCTGCTACTTTCATCTTCTAGACGTGTGAGTTCTTAACCGGCCAACACTCAGTCCCATACAACATAGCCAGCCTAACTACTGCTCTATAAAACTTACCTTTTAGCAACAATGGCACTTTCTTGTCACACAAGACTCCCGACGCTAACCTACACTTCATCCACCCCACCCCTATACGGTGTGTGACATCCTCGCCGATCTCCCCGATCCCCTGAATAACCGATCCAAGGTACTTGAAACTACCCCTCTTGGGCATGACTTGAGAGTCCAGCCTCACTTCCACTCCCGCTTCCGTCGGCTCGACCCCAAATTTGCACTCGAGGTATTCCGTCTTCGTCCTGCTCAACTTGAAACCTTTAAACTCAAGGGCATGTCTCCAAACCTCTAGTCTCTCGTTAAAGCCGCCTCGTGTCTCGTCAATTAGAACTATATCATCAGCAAATAGCATGCACCATGGCACCTCCCCTTGAATATGATGAGTTAGTGCATCCATCACCAGGGCAAATAGGAATGGGCTGAATGCAGACCCTTGGTGTAACCCCGTAACAACCGGAAAATGCTCGGAGTCGCCTCCTACTGTCCTAACCCGAGTCTTAGCTCCATCATACATATCTTTAATCACCCTTCAACCCGAGTGACACTCTTCAACAAGACAACAAAAATGGAAAATTCTATAGAGTTCGAACTTGTCAGTGCCACAAGTTCAAAGTTCGTAAAAAGAAGTGAGGTTTTATACTTCAATGCCACACCGGGGGGGGGAGATTTGTGTGGTGTCCAATTTTCGCGTGTACTGATTATAGAAGGACCTGGTTCTTCTATGTATTCCTTATACTACTGTTGCGGAAATAGTAAATATGGAAAGTAAAGAACATAATTATTTTTACGTGGAAAACACCCGACTCAAAGGATGAAAAACCACGACCTATTACTCAGTAGGATTTTCCCAATACTTCACTAAATCACTGAGTCAAAACAACATTTACAAAATTATTTATAAACCTAAGGATTACCTCTAATCCCGTTGTGGCAACCAGCCTTTAACGATTGTGACAAATTCAAGTTAAATCTAACTTGAATACTCAGAGTACCTAATACAATAGCCTCTAGATAAAGCTGAAAGGTACAATTTGAAAACACCTACTACAATGAAACTAGAATAAAAGGCAGACACTTGGAACTGGTTCTTCTATCTGGTTTATGTAGCTTCAGGTTCACACACTTGATCACACAAGAATTGTTTGCAAAATGCCTTGCTATTTTACTCTCAACTCACATTTAACTTTAGCGTTTGTGCGTCCCTTTAAATGAGAACATCCTGCAATTTATATAGTTAGTAGAATAGGAAATAACTAGAGTTCTAATGCTATACTCTTCCATGGTGGAAGAGTTCTAGTTATCTTCAACTTCTTACTCCTCCCTTATCTAGGATAGATTTCTATTCGAGTAAGGAATCCTTTTCCTTATCACTTATGCAACCTTTTCGTTCAGGAGATATCAGATATAACCACTTAAGCTTATCTCATTCACGTGCATGGCTTGTACTCGAATTCTGCCCGTGTCTGTGTTCACTTTGTATGAACCTGGTTCATGCTTGAGTTCCTTTGTCAATCGTCAAAACAAACTTCACTTCGGCCAACAAGAAGTTTATGAAAGGATTGATGCGGATTAGTGTTGTTTATTGATCTGATAAAGAAATCTTTCCAAAAGTCTTTTATCTTGCTTGATTTAAATCCAGCAGCTAACAAATTTAGTGCACAAAAAAATCATATGCAAGGTACATTAGTTGAACTTCATTTACCTATTGTCCAATATTTCACTTTGATCTTATAAATATTACAACCAGTGGATAAAGTCATGTCAAGCCCCTTTCTTCAAAATCTCTAGTTCATCTTCCTTATGGTTTCTTGGTTTTACTGATAGAGTTCTAAATGTGGTAACCTGGGCATAGGGATGGCGAATAGGCTCTTGCTTTTCTTGATGACAAGTCCAAATCCATCCGAAAGGTCAACATTTTCGCCCTCTGGGAGTTTCCAATCAAAGGAATGCAGCAATGAAGCCAATACAAACATAAGCACTTTCTCTGCTAAAGGAAGGCCAGCACAAATTCTCCTCCCTGATCCAAATGGAAGGTACTTGAAATTATTGCCAGAATAGTTTAAATTTGTAGAGTGATTCAAGAACCTTTCAGGCTGAAATTCCAATGGATTTTCCCACTCTTGAGGATCCCTATGAATCGCATAAACATTCAAGAATACTTTAGTTCCCTCAGGTATTTTGTATCCTCCTACAGTTGCAGATTTGTTCGGGCGCTTAGGGATAAGCAGTGGTAATGCAGGGTGCAGACGTAGCGTCTCCTTTAAAACTGCATCAAGATAGTGTAGTTTCAGCAAGTGAGATTCTTCAACAATGTTATTCATCCCTACAGCATTTCTTAATTCTTGTTGCACCTTTGCCATTATCTCCGGATTATTCAGAAGCTCCGCCATTACCCATTCGACTGTTGTGATTACAGTGTCAGTTCCACCAATCACAATATCCTGCATAGCAAAAACATATATGAAGTCAAGGGAAAGGAACATTGTCATCACAGGAATTTAGTAATGTTTGATTCTAGCTGTAGGTGGACGCGACATTCATGTTTAGGTATGTATATGTACCTCTTCTTTTGTAACACCCCATACTTTAGACATAGTCTCATATCGGCAAAACACAAGAGGGATGTTGGGTATATAAGTTAACAAGCCTTAGACCTTAGTGACGCATTTTAAACCCGTGAGCGCCTAGGCCAAGAGCGGACAATATCACTAGCGGGCTGAGCTGTTACATTTTTAGACTATTATAGCTAGTTATGCGATTTAATCATCTTCAGTAAGAACTCAAATGCATTCTCATTTTTCTTTACTTTCTTATCACATTGATCCTGTATATAGTAAACATGATTAAGCAGTTTGTATAAGGCTAAGTTTTCGGACTTCTTTCTGGTAAAGTATTATCATGGAATTTTCAGGATTCCCAAGTTCAAAGAGACAAACAATGACAGAGAAGATATAAGGACTATATAACTTACCACCAACATAGCCTTTATTTTCACCAAGTCCAGTGATATCCCAATGTCTTTCTGCTTCATTAGCTCTATTAAGATCTGCACAAAATCCTTCTTCCCATTCACCTGGATTTCACCCTCTCTTTTGTCGGAAAGCATCTTCATGCGTTCGTTTATGGCAGGGTCTAATATACTTTCAACTGACTTTGAAAGAGCCTTCATCTCTTTCTGTATTCCTTGTAAGTCAAACCTGGCAAGCATAGGAAAGAAGTCTGATATGTTTGGCTTTCCCAATACTTGAAAAACTTTTATCACCACTTCCTTGAACTCAGCTGATCCATCTTTTCCATGCTTCTCCTTCTCCTCTACAAATTTGCTGCCGAAGATCATACTCATGACTACATTCATCTGAGTTACAAAAGCCAATTCTCCAATGTCAATGGGATTTCCAATCTTGGTATGCACCTTTTTGATTGTCTTTCTGACCTCGTGTGTCCGTAAACCATAAGAAGCCTCAAGGTTACTGTTGCTTAGCATCTCGCTCACAAACAGTTTGCGCATATCACGCCAGTAGGAGCCATAGGGAGAAAATCCAATGTCTACTCCACCATATGTGGCTGCCAATCCTGCTATTGGAGGGTCACGGTTAGCAAAAACTGAGTCTTGATCACGAACCACTTCTTTGGCTAAGGATGGTGAATTCAACACAACGCATAGTTTGCTTCCTAGCCAGAACTTGTATATTGGACCAAACTGTTGAGACAATTCTGTAAGTTGATGGTGCAAATTGGGGCGGAGGAATGGTAAAAATCCCACAATTGGAAGGCCACGAGGCCCCGGTGGCAACTTGGGACCTTCTTTGTATGAGATATTTTTTGTCCATCTGTACCATAAAATTGTCAGGAATACAATTCCAATGGTGAGAGCTGCAAGACAAAGCTGGTTTGATTGTGCTGAAGCCATGGTTAATTGGTTAAATTGTTTCAGCACTTTCTACTTATAATGGATCAGGTCAAATGTCCTCCTCAGCATATTATTATTACAATTATATCATGTCTTAGTTGAATTATTGTTCTCACTTTCTGCAGCCAGAATTTGGGTTCTTAGAAAGTTTCCAGAAGACACAATATTTGACCATATACTATTGACGAAGATAATCTTGGCAGTGGGACTGCAACCGAAGGTGTCTCCTTTAACACAACGTGCAGCTTTTCTTTCAGGTTTAAATTCTCTGCATCAGGAAGTTCAAACAATTTAAGTGAAGCAAGTTATTATATCACCGGTCAAAAGTTAATTTTTCACACTCGGCCAGAGAAGAAACTAAAAAAACAATAAACCTAATGGGTTGACGGGAGGCTTGCACTATGGGCTATTAGCTTAGAGGTAGAACACGCCTCTAATAATAGCGATTGCTTACCCACGGATCGGACACCTAGGCCTTCTAGGCAAAGAGAAGAGAGGGGAGCTGCAATTCCAGCACATATTCTTCTACCCTAACTAAATTGAATCTATTTGTCAGCATTTTTAGTTATGGAATATTCATTTTGTCCTTGAGCCGAGGGTCTTCGGAAACAACCTCCCTACCTCCCTAGACCTCACTTGTGAAATTATAGTGGGTATTGTTGTTGTTGTTGTTGTTGTTGTTTATTTATATAATACACACCATTATACTATCAAGTAATGAATAACTATAAAAGATTCACATTATCTTCCTTAAACAATTTGGTATTTTTTTGTGTGGGCATTTTCTTTTGGACTGCATATATGTGTTCGTAACACGCAACGAAAGATAATAACGATCCTAGGCAGAACTTTTCGTGTTTAAAATTTATTTACATGTCAAAGATCGGATCTAAGACGTACCTGGTGAAGAAAGTCTCGTTTCAAAATTTTTCTTCGATTGTGCGAAGACTCTATGCGTATCCACACCGAGACCGATTCTTTGCTATCAACTCTTTCATCAATTAAAACCCGCGAACAAATTGAATAAATTGTGTGCTGAAATTTTTCTCAAAACTTCCAGCCAACTTCTTGACAAAGAAAGTAATTACTTTGTCAAATATATCTCGTGTTGTCTCACTCCAGAAAAATTAAGTGTCTTAACACTTTATTTTGTATGATATTTATACATATAAGTTGCCAACTTTTTCCTATACGGTTTGAGCAAAAAGACAGACTTGTCTTAACAAGTATGGAATTTTTTTCCTTTCATTACAATATAGTAGCGATACAATCACATTCCATATATGCATGATGAGTATAAAAACCAATTCACATAATAATTGGACCTTTTCTTTCTTTACAATTTTGTCTTATGTTGTAAAGGTATATGCATGATGAGTGTGAAAACCAATTCACATAATAATGGGACCTTTTTCTTTCTTTACAATTTTGTTTTATATAATAAAGGTACAATCATTTTCATATATGCATGATGATTGTGAAAACCAATTCACAATATTAATAGGATTTCTGTCGTAGGATAAACTTCAATTCCAATCAACAAAATTGTCGGCAAGCGTGGTTAGTCCTTATGGACTTTCAATTGCTAATCCAATTCATAATTGGATTATTATTTTCTTGTAGGAAAACTTAATCCCATTTCAAATGGGTTTCATGAAAGCCTCACGTTATTTTCTAATCCAATAAATTAGATTATAGAACTAACTAATCATATTATATATGCAACTTAATATTAATCCACACACACACACACACACATATATATATATATATATCAAATTTAATTTTTCTATTCCGAAAAGAAAACTTCAATTTGTTCACAATATTAATTATATCATCTGTGCTAGCAAAGAATATAATAATATTTCATTTGGACTAATAACTAAATTTATTTGACTAATTAAATTCTTTAATTTAATTACCAAATAATAAAGCAATTAATTCTTTTGCAAAGATCAGAACACTCGTTAGTGTGCGACCCCATAGGTTCATTACTAAACCGGTAGTAAATTGATCACATCAATATACTAATCAAGGGTGGCATCTAGCAACACTCCTTAACGACCGGATAGCATGAAGTATACAATTTACTCTCAAGAACCAGTAGAAGAATAATGTAGTAATTTCTTCTGTCCTTATAGCTCTGGATCACCCTAGGATATGGTTCAACTGTCAAATCCAAATAGGCAACCAACTATGTGTTTATGTCAAATATAAAACCATTGAATGACCTAAGAAACTCATTTCTTCTTTCATTCAATTGCCCTGGCCAAGGTCTTAGTTTGGTCGTTTATAATTCATGACAACATGAAGCTTAAACTCATTACCAAGAGTTGACAGATTCCATCTTGGATCAATCACTAATTCTACAAGTATTTAACCGTACCCAATATCCTTTCAACTATCGCCCTAGGGCCATAGGTGTCTAGTATCAAAGCACAATAAATAACTTGTCAATTACCATGACGATCTCAGGTCATAGGAAATTTTTACATCACATTCTTCAAGAGAATATCCTATTGACAGTTTATGGTAATTCTAACCATTAGGAATTATCCAATGAGTCGGTTCAATGATCATATCTTTATATGCATCATCTATCTATGCGAATTAGTTAATGAGATCAACTAATCTTTATCCAATAAAGACGATCACATAAATATTGATCTTACCAGATTACCAATGTTCAAATTAATAATCCTATGACCAAGAACAAATTTAGATTAAATTATAAGAAATTTGGCTCTCATTATCATGATCTCCATCACAATGTCAAATCTCAATAGTTTAATCAAGAACCTTATCAAGTTAATCAAATAATTAATAATAACTATGATAAAAGAATATCAAATGCCATATATATTTTATATCAAATAAAAAATATATTCAAATCATCAAATTGGATCTAGGACATATATACTATATCCCTAATATGCCTAGGTGAATATTACTAGAGTATGCCAAATTTGGAGTGGTTACCATGGCAACATCAGTAGTCAGCAACAATTAATAGTAGGCGGATAAACTATTAGAGTTAATCATAGAAATAACTACAATTTATTTTTTTATTCAAAGTAGTAAGTTATAGACTTGGTTTTATATTACAAAAGGAAATATGACACCTTTTTGGTTGGGAAATGGTTTTCATGAGCAGTTAGTTTGTTCTTGATGATCCCTTCACAGAAAAGAGCTACATTTACCTAATAACTAGGTTTGATTTATCTCCATGTTGAGTGGCGCCTTCCTCAGATGTCTTGGGAAGGTGCATAAGGCAAAAGCAACCTACTTCTGTCTAATTACTCTCCGCCAACTGAACGCTCCCTCCATACGCTAGATTAAACTGTCGGTGTCGTAAAGCAGTGTGCAAAGAGAGACTTGAAATGATTACGAGAAAGTCAATGTAGTGCCGGGGGGGGGGGGGTTTAATAGTCGAAGTTTCCACCAGCAATTCAAATCTCTGTATTGGTGTCGCGCGCAATTTTATTTTAGCATTTGTTTTTCAAGTAGAATATCTTTTTCCACATTAAAGGGAATACCACATGCCCTCCGAAAGAAACCAGTACTAAAATATTGTGCAGGCAGAGTATCTAAAGACAAATAGATTTAAAAGAAGCAATTGCAACTAAAAACAATACAAACTTGCAGCCATAACAAATTTAAGAATAGTTGAATACGGAAATATCCTCCTTTTGATAATAGCATTACATTAAATGTAAATATTTTATTTAAAATGCAAGGTACATTAGTTGAACTTCATTATTTATCGTACAATAATACATAGTATTGATCTTATAAATACAACAACCAATGGGAAAGATCATGTCAAGCCCCTTCTTCTGCAGGATTGTGTATAGGTGTTTGTAACACGCAGCGGAAGACAATAACAATCCTAGGTAGATCTTTTCGTGTTTAAAATTTATTTACATGTCAAAGATCGGATCTAAGACGTACCTGGTGAAGAGAGTCTTGTTTCAAAATTTCTTCGATAGTGCGAAGACTCTATGCGTATCCACACCGAGACTGATCCTTTGCTATCAATTTTTTATCAATGAAACCTGTGAACAAATTGAACGAAAAACTTGTGCTGGAATTTTTCTCAAAAATCTCAATTCAAATTAGATGAACAAGAAACACTTTTCTTGTAATTGTATTTTCTCTCTTGGCTTGGTATGACACTCTCACTTTCACAAAGTATTTTTTCTTCTCAAGAATTGATGCGGAAAATTTTCTCCATCACCCTTTATATAGCATCACCATAATTTTTATTGCAAAATATCAGATTCCCTTCCAAAGGGATTAACGACATGACCAACGTCCTTAAGGACTTTGACGTGAAGATGCTGTCTAATTCTAAATTGGACTTCAAGTAATAATTTATATTAAAATTATCAATCCCATTCTTATGGGGAAGAAATAACCGACGTTGACTTTCACGTCAATCCAATTCTTAATTGGATATATATATATATATATATATATATATATCAACCAAGAGATATAATTTAATTTTCTATTCCAAAAATAGAAAACTTCAATTTGTTCACAATATTAATTATATCCTTTGTGCTAGCAAAGAATATAATAATATTTTATTTGGACTAATAACTAAATCTATTTGGCTAATTAAATTTCTTAATTTAATTATCAAATAATAAATTAATTAATCTTTTAGCAAAGATCAGAACACTTGTAAGTGTGTGACCCCATAGGTTCAATACTAAACCGGTAGTAAATTGACCACATCAATATACTAATCAAGGGTGGCGTCTAGCAACACTCCTTAACGACCGGATAACATGAAGTATATAATTTACTCTCAAGAACCAGTAGAAGAATAATGTAGTAATTCCTTCTGTCCTTATAGCTCTGGATCACCCTAGGATATCGTTCAACTGTCAAATCCTAATAAGCGACCAACTATGCGTTCATGTCAAATATAATCGACCATTGAATGACCTAAGAAACTCATTTCTTCTTTCATTCAATTGCCCTGGCCAAGGTCTTAATTTGGTCGTTTATAATTCATGACAACATGGAGCTTAAACTCATTACCAAGAGTTGACATGTCATGACCCGGCCCACACTGTGCATATATTGTCCGCTTTGGGCTTCGCCCTCACGGTTTTGTTCTCCCCCAATCGAACATGGGGAAAAGGCCTATGCACATGTAGGTCCAAGTCCTACTAATATAGCCCAGGACTCCCCCTCTCTTTTCCGATGTGGGATTCCTGCGAGCTACAGGAGTGCTACAACACCTGTACTGTACTCACCCCACCAATAAGAACACAATGTCCTCGTTGTGGGTACCCACCCATCGTACTTCCTGAGAGTCGGCTCTGATACCAACTGTCACGACCGACTCTGATCCTTTAGCCAACTCTCAGAGTCGACTCTCAGGAAGTACGATGGGTGGGTACCCACAACGAGGACGTTGTGTTCTTGTTGGTGGGGTGAGTACAGTACAGGTGCTGTAGCACTCCTGTAGCTCGCAGGAATCCCATATCGGAAAAGAGAGGGGGAGTCCTGGGCTATATTAGTAGGACTTGGACCTACATGTGCATAGGTCTTTTCCCCATGTTCGATTGGGGGAGAACAAAACCATGAGGGCGAAGCCTAAAGCAGACAATATATGTACAGTGTGGGCCGGGTCGTGACAGTTGGTATCAGAGCCGACTCTCAGGAAGTACGATGAGTGGGTACCCACAACGAGGACGTTGTGTTCTTGTTGGTGGGGTGAGTACAGTACAGGTGCTGTAGCACTCCTGTAGCTCGCAAAATCCCACATCGGAAAAGAGAGGGGGAGTCCTCGGCTATATTAGTAGGACTTGGACCTACATGTGCATAGGCCTTTTCCCCATGTTCGATTGGGGGAGAACAAAACCGTGAGGGAGAAGCCCAAAGCGGATAATATATGCACAGTGTGGGCCGGGTCATGACCATTGGTATGAGAGCCGACTCTCAGGAAGTACGATGGGTGGGTACCTACAACGAGGACGTTGTGTTCTTGTTGGTAGGGTGAGTACAGTACAGGTGCTGTAGCACTCATGTAGCTTGCAGGAATCCCACATCGGAAAAGAGAGGGGGAGTCCTCGGCTATATTAGTAGGACTTGGACCTACATGTGCATAGGCCTTTTCCCCATGTTCGATTGGGGGAGAACAAAACCGTGAGGGCAAAGACCAAAGCGGACAATATATGTACAGTGTGGGCCGGGTCATGACAATTGGTATCAAAGACGACTCTCAGGAAGTAGGATGGGTGGGTACCCACAACGAGGACGTTGTGTTCTTGTTGGTGGGGTGAGTACATTACAGGTGCTGTAGCACTCCTGTAGCTCGCAGGAATCCCACATCGAAAAAAGAGGGGGAGTCCTTTGCTATATTAGTAGGACTTGGACCTACATGTGCATAGGCCTTTTCCCTATGTTCGATTGGGGGAGAACAAAACCGTGAGGGCGAAGCCCAAAGCGGACAATATATGCACAGTGTGGGCCGGGTCGTGGCATGACAAATTCTATCTTGATCAATCACTAATTCTACAAGTATTCAATCGTGCCCAATATCCTTTCAACTATCGCCCTAGGGCCATAGGTGTCTAGTATTAAAGCACAACAAATAACTTGTCAATTACTATGATGATCTTAGGTCAAAGGAAAATCTTACATCACATTGTTTAAGAGAATATCCTATTGACAGTTTATGGTAATTCTAACCATTAGAAATTATTCAATGAGTCGGTTCAATGATCATATCTCTATATGCATTATCTATCTATGTAATTTATTTAATGAGATCAACTAATCTTTATCCCGTAAAGACGATCACATAAATATTGATCTAACCGGATTACTAATGTCCAAATTAATAATCCTACGATTAAGAACAAATTTAGATTAAATTATAAGAAACTTTACTCTCATTATCATGATCTCCATCACAATGTCAAGTCTCAAAATTTAATCAAGGAACTTATTAAATTAATCAAGCAATTAATAACAAATATAAAAGAATATCAAAGGCCTATATATTTTATATCAAATAACGTTCACAAAAATATGTTCAAATCTTCAAATATGATATTGGATCTAGGGCGTATCTACTATATCTCTAACTATCTCCCACTTGCACTAGAGCCAATCGCTCTTGTACTTCATTCTCAATTTCCACATGTGCTTGTCAAATTCCTTTGCACCAAGAGCTTTAGTGAATGGGTATGGAGATTTTCCTTTCCATCAACCTTTTGAATCTAGACGTCTCCACGTCCAATAATTTCTCTTATCAAGTGATCCCTTCGCAGAATATGTTTGGATTTTTGGTGTGATTTTGATTCTTTTGCTTGAGCAATGGCTCCAGTGTTGTCACACAACAATGGAATTGTACCTCCTATTGAATGAACCATACCAAGTTCAGTTAAGATTTGTTTTTATCCATACAACTTTCTTAGCAGCTTCACTAGCTGCTATATATTCTGCTTCAGTCACTGAATCAGCTACTGTAGCTTGTTTGAAACATTTCTAACTCACCGCACCACCATTTAAGGTGAATACTTAACCAGAAATAGATTTGCTATCATCTCTATCTGAAGAGAAACTTGCATCAGTATAACCTTCAAGTTTCGACTCAAAATCCCCATAGATGAGGAATTGGTCTTTAGTCCTTCTTAAGTACTTAAGAATGGTCTTCACCACCTTTCAATGTTCCTCACCAGGATTTGCCTGATATCGGCTAGTCACTCCAAGTGCATAAGCCACATCAGGACGTGTACATGTCATGGTATGCATGATAGCTCCCACTGAACTAGAGACAAATCTTGGTACTTTGCAATGCCGGTATGTCATTCCTTATGAGCATATATCATCAACGTACAACACTAAAAAAATAATTGTGCTCCCACTAACCTCTTTGTACACACAAGTTTCTTCTTCGCATCGAACAAAATTGAACTTTTCAATTGTCTTGTTAAAGCGAATATTCTAACTTCGAGAAGCTTATTTTAGTACATAATTGATCTTTGTAGCTTGCAAATTTTATTATGATAAGACGAAGATGTGAAACCTTCAGGTTGTATCATGTACACATCCTCTTCTAGCTCACCATTTAGGAAAGTTGTTTTCACATTCATTTGTCATATTTCATAATCATAGTATGCTGCTATAGCAAGCAAAATCCGAATAGATTTGAGCATTGCCACGGGAGAGAACGTGTCGTCGTAGTCGACTCCTTCTTTCTGACGATATCCCTTGGCAACAAGACAGGCTTTGTAGGTCTCCACATTTTCGTCTACTCCAATCTTTTTCTTAAAAACCCATTTACAACCTATAGGTTTTATATCCTTTGAAGGTTCAACTAAAGTCCATACTTTATTTTCCTTCATGGATTCCATTTCAGATTCCATGGCCTTTTGCCATTTCTCATAATCAGAACTTTGTATAGCCTCTTCATAGGTCTTAGGGTCATCATCATTATAATCAACCTCATTTGATACATCATCTTGTACCATTAGATTTAATCAAGTTGGTACATGACGTTCTCTTGTAGACCTTCTAAGAGGTACTTGTACAGCTTGTTCACCTTGTGGTGGATTTGGTTGGTGTTCAATTTGGTTTGGTACTGGTTCATTAACCTGTTCTTGAACTACATTTAGTTCTTGAACTTCAACCGTTAAACATGGCAACTTCCTTGGCAACTTCAAAACATTCAATAAAAGTTCTTCAACTTGGACCTCATGATCTTTATTTTGTGTTGATTCATTAGCTTCTTGAACTTCATCAAATTCTATTTCTCCATTTTAATTTCCTTCTAAAAGAAATTCCTTTTCCTGAAAGGTTGCTCCTCTGGCCACAAACACTTTATGGTCAGAAGGGTCATAGAAATAATATCTCATTGTTTCCTTGGGATACCCAATGAACCTACACATATCAGATCTTGAGTCAAGTTTATCAGACTGTAGTCTCTTAACATAAGCTGGACAACCCCAAACTTTAATATGTTTAAAGTTAAGATTACATCCTTTCCATATCTCATATGGTATTGTAGAGACTGACTTAGTGGAAACTTTATTAAGTATGTTGCTACTTCCAAAGCATATCTCCATAAATTTTTTGGAAGATCCGTGAACCCCATCATAGATCTCACCATATCTAATAAGGTCCGATTTCTCCTTTCAGACACATCATTGTGTTGTTGTGTTCCTGGAGGTGTCCACTGTGAGAGAATCCCATTCTCTTTGAGATATCTGGTAAAATCTTCACTAAGATATTCTCCACCTCTATCAGACCTTAGTACTTTGATACTTTTACCAATCTGCTTCTCAACTTCACTATGGAACCTTTTGAACATTTCAAAAGATTCAGACTTGTGTTTCTAAGATACACAAATCCATATCTTGACGTATCATCAGTGAAGGTGATGAAGTAAGAATATCCACCTCTAGCTTGAATTTTCATTGGCCCACAAACATCTGTATGAATTAGTCCCAATAATTCAGAAGCTCTTTCTCCACTTCCAGTAAATGGAGATTTGGTCATTTTTCCTTTGAGACAAGATTCACAAGTTGGATATGATTCAAAATCATACTTGTCAGGGTACCCTTTCTTGTACAACTTGTTAATTCTTTTCTCTCCAATATGACCAAGACTACAATGCCAAAGGTATGTATGATTTACATGATCATCACTTTTCCTCTTAAGACTTGAAACATGCATAATCGAATTAGCATTCACATTAGGTAAGATATAAACATCATGTTGGAGATAGCTATTCACATATAAATTATCATCATAATTAATAGAGCAAATACCATTGCCTATAATAATGCGAAAATCACGTTTGTCTAACATAGAAGCTGAAATTATGTTTGAAACAAATTTAGGAACGTAATAACAACCATCCAACAAAATTACTTTGCCCGTAGGCATTATTAAAGAAATTGATCCTACCGCTACAGCCGCAACTTTTGCACCATTTCCAACTTGTAGATTAACTTCTCCTTTCTTTAGCCTCCTACTTATCTTGAACCCTTGCAACATATTACAGATGTTATAACCACTGCCAGTATCTAATACCCACAGTGAAGAATTAGTAGTAACTAAAGAAACCTTGAAAATACTTTTCATTAATGTCTCACCTTGTTTCTTGTCCTTTAGAGTTGCAAGATACTCCTTGTAGTTTCTCTTCCAATGCCCTTTCTTCTTACAGTGAAAACATTCAGCATCATATACTGACTGCAAGATCAAATCTTCAGAAATCTCTTTACCAAGCTTGTACCCCAATTTCTTATATTTTTCGGTAAGAACAATCATATGATTGACAAGGGCCAAACTGGAGAGTTTTCAATGTCCAATTGTGTATCAACCAACTTCTTAAGATATTCAATGATTGTAGATGGATCCATATTCTAATGTTTCCTCTGGAGTTCAGAACTCATAGAAGCTAGAATAATGTATTTAATAGCAAGGCATTCTTCCAAGTATTTCTGATAAACCTTGGTGCCTTGAACATCATTCTCTGGTGGGATTATCTTTGCAGGACTATCGATCACATCAATGAGCTTTTCATGCATGAGAACAATTCTCAAATTTCTATACCAGTCATCAAAGTTTGGTCCTACCAACTTGTTGGTCTCAAGTATTTCACGCAGTGACATAACAGACATACTGAGAGATCTAAAATATAGAAAAGAAAAGGCAATAATATAAGAATATTTGCATATATCATAAAGACATGGACTTTATCTAAATGATAATTTCACTAATTATTTTAAACTATTTACCCTCATTATAGTTTACGAAATCTTTATTTCTGTTAGTGGAGTAAAGGAATCCTTTAATAATATGTATGAGCCCATTGGAAGTCAAGTCGTTTCTCACATATATTTTAAAGGTAGGTACTCTTACCAATTGTATCCCCATACAATTTCCTTTAATAGCTCTATGTCAAATAGTCCCCTGGTAGTCAGGTCGATCCTATTGGCATAGTTGAGTTCAACCATCATGATAGCAAAGAACATATTAAATTTTATACTCCCTCGGGTGGTCCAGGCGTCTAGTGTAAAATTAAATAATTCTTTCAATCCATACATATAATAAAATAAATAATTTTAATATATTCTCGAACTATAAGTCTCCTGGTAGTCAGACCACTCCTTATAAACAAGAAATAAGTAAAATTATTTACTTTGATAGATAGCTCTATAATAAAATATCTTATATTTTATTATTTAAGAACTCAAATTTTAGTAAGAGGAAATTGTTACTAAAATAACTTTTAATAACATGAAGATCAAATCTTTCATAGCATGTGAATTTAGTTCAAGTTGTCTACATGCTTAGTCCTAAATTAATTTACATCACATGTAATAAATAATTCAAAATTATGTAATGAACAAGCACGTGACACAAAAACGAAATTCAACATTCTTCTAACATGTTTAATCTATATATCACATATATCACAAAAAAGTAACTCATGCCAGAATATCATTATTAATTAACATCTCATGAACTAATAACAATAGAATCATATAACCTATTATAGATTCCCGTCGTATCTAATACAAAATTTCAAATTCAAGTTATGAACTATCTTAATAGTTATATGAATACATATTTTATCCACAATAAAATAATATCAATATTCAAACAATTTGACTATTGCATAAGACACATGTATTATGGTTTGTAATCTTCAAATATAATATTAAAATATTTGTAAATAAATTTTAAACACAATAAACCACAACTCTGATACCACTGCTGGATTGCGTATAGGTGTTCGTAATACGCAGCGGAAGACAATAACAAACCTAGATAGATCTTTTCGTGTTTAAAATTTATTTACATGTCAAAGATCGTATCTAAGACGTACCTGGTGAAGAGAGTCTGGTTTCAAAATTTCTTCGATAGTGCGAAAACTCTATGCATATCTATACCGAGACCGATCCTTTGCTATTAACTCTTTGATCAATGAAACCGCGAACAAATTGAACGAAAAACTTGTGCTGAAATTTTTCTCAAAAATCTCAATTCAAATTTGAAGAACAAGAAATACTTTTCTTGTAATTGTATTTTCTCTCTTGGCTTGGTATGACACTCACTTTCACAAAGTATTTTTTCTTCTCAAGAATTGATGCGGAAAATTTTCTCCATCACCCTTTATATAGCATCACCATAATTTTTATTGCAAAATATCAGATTCCATTCCAAAGGGATTAACGACGTGACCAACATCCTTAAGGACTTTGACATGAAGATGTTGTCTAATTCTAAATTGGACTTCAAGTAATAATTTATATTAAAATTATCAATCCCATTCTTATAGGGATGAAATAACCGACGTTGACTTTCACGTCAATCCAATTCTTAATTGGATTGATCAAATATATATATATATATCAACCAAGAGATATAATTTAATTTTCTATTCCAAAAATAGAAAACTTCAATTTGTTCACACTATTAATTATATCCTCTGTGCCAGCAAAGAATATAATAATATTTTATTTGGACTAATAACTAAATCTATTTGGTTAATTAAATTCCTTAATTTAATTATCAAATAATAAATTCATTAATCCTTTAGCAAAGATCAGAACACTCGTAAGTGTGCGACCCCATAGGTTCAATACTAAACCGGTAGTAAATTGACCACATCAATATACTAATCAAGGGTGGCGTCTAGCAACACTCATTAACGACCGGATAGCATGACGTATATAATTTACTCTCAAGAACCAGTAGAAGAATAATGTAGTAATTCCTTCTGTCCTTATAGCTCTGGATCACCCTAGAATATGGTTCAACTGTCAAATCCTAATAGGCGACCAACTATGTGTTCATGTCAAATATAATCGACCATTGAATGACCTAAGAAACTCATTTCTTAAACTCATTACCAAGAGTTGACAGATTCCCTCTTGATCAATCACTAATTCTACAAGTATTCAATCGTGCCCAATATCCTTTCAACTATCGCCCTAGGGCCATAGGTGTCTAGTATCAAAGCACAATAAATAACTTGTCAATTACCATGACGATCTCAGGTCAAAGGAAATTTTTACATCACATTCTTCAAGAGAATATCCTATTGACAGTTTATGGTAATTCTAACCATTAAGAATTATCCAATGAGTCGGTTCAATGATTATATCTCTATATGCATCATCTATCTATGTAATTTAGTTAAAGAGATCAACTAATCTTTATCCCATAAAGACGATCACATAAATATTGATCTAACCAGATTACTAATGTCCAAATTAATAATCCTACGATCAAGAACAAATTTATGTTAAATTATAAGAAATTTTACTTTCATTATCATGATCTTCATCACAATGTCAAGTCTCAAAATTTAATAAAGGACCTTATCAAATTAATCAAGCAATTAATAACAATGATAAAAGAATATCAAATGCCATATATATATTTTATATCAAATAATGTTCACAAAAATATGTTCAAATCTTGAAATATGATATTGGATCTAGGGCATATCTACTCTATCTCTAACAATCTCCCACTTGCACTAGAGTTAATCGCTCTTGTACTTCATTCCCAATTTCCACATGTGCTTGTCAAACTCCTTTGCACCAAGAGCTTTAGTGAATGGGTATGGAGATTTTCCTTTCCATCAACCTTTTGAATCTAAACGTCTCCACGTCCAATGATTTCTCTTATCAAGTGATCCCTTCGCAGAATGTGTTTGGATTTTTGGTGTGATTTTGATTCTTATGCTTGAGCAATGGCTCCAGTGTTGTCACACAACAATGGAATTGTACCTCCTATTGAAGGAACCACACGAAGTTCAGTTAAGAATTTTTTTTATCCATACAGCTTCACTAGCTGCTATATATTCTGCTTCAGTCACTGAATCAGCTACTGTAGCTTGTTTGAAACTTTTCCAACTCACCGCACCACCATTTAAGGTGAATACTTAACCAGAAATAGATTTGTTATCATCTCTATCTGAAGAGAAACTTACATCAGTATAACCTTCAAATTTCAACTCAAAATCCCCATAGATGAGGAATTGGTCTTTAGTCCTTCTTAAGTACTTAAGAATGGTCTTCACCACCTTTCAATATTCCTCACCAGAATTTGCCTGATATCGGCTAGTCACTCCAAGTGCATAAGCCACATCAGGACGTGTACATGTCATGGTATACATGATAGCTCCCACTGCACTAGAGCCAAATCTTGGTACTTTGCAATGTCGGTATGTCATTCCTTATGAGCAATATATCATCAACATACAATACTAAAAATATAATTGTGCTCCCACTAACCTTTTTGTACACACAAGGTTCTTCTTCACATCTAACAAAATTGAACTTTTCGATTGTCTTGTTAAAGCGAATATTCTAACTTCGAGAAGCTTGCTTTAGTCCATAATTGGATCTTTGTAGCTTGCAAATTTTATTATGATCAGACAAAGATGTGAAACCTTCAGGTTGTATCGTGTACACATCCTCTTTTAGCTCACCATTAAGGAAAGTTTTTTTCACATCCATTAGCCATATTTCATAATCATAGTATGCTGCTATAACAAGCAAAATCAGAATAGATTTGAGCATTGCCACGGGAGAGAACGTGTCGTCGTAATCGACTCCTTCTTTCTGACGATATCCCTTGGCAACAAGACAGGCTTTGTAGGTCTCCACATTTTCGTCTACTCCAATCTTTTTCTTAAAAACCCATTTACAACCTATAAGTTTTATATCCTTTGAAGGTTCAACTAAAGTCCATACTTTATTTTCCTTCATGGATTCCATTTCAGATTCCATGGCCTTTTGCCATTTCTCATAATCAGAACTTTGTATAGCCTCTTCATAGGTCTTAGGGTCATCATCATTATGATCAACCTCATTTGATACATCATCTTATACCATTAGATTTAATCTAGTTGGTACATGACGTTCTCTTGTAGACCTTCTAAGAGGTACTTGTACAACTTGTTCACCTTGTGGTAGATTTGGTTGGTGTACAATTTGGTTTGGAACTGGTTCATTAACCTGTTCTTAAACTACATTTAGTTTTTGAACTCAACCGTTAAAGATGGCAACTTCCTTGACAACTTCAAAACATTCAATAAAAGTTCTTCAACTTGGGTCTCATGATCTTTATTTTGTGTTAAATCATTAGTTTCTTGAATTTCATCAAGTTCTATTTCTCCATTATAATTTCCTTCTAAAAGAAATTCCCTTTCCAGAAAGGTTGCTCCTCTAGCCACAAACACTTTATGGTCAGAAGGGTGATAGAAATAATATCCCATTGTTTTCTTGGGATACCCAATGAACCAACACTTTACAGATCTTGAGTCAAGTTTATCAGACTGTAGTCTCTTCACATAAGTTGGACAACCCCAAATTTTAATATGTTTAAGGTTAAGCTTACATCCTTTCCATATCTCATATGATGTTGTAGAGACTGACTTAGTGGGAACTTTATTAAGTATGTTGCTGCTTCCAAAGCATATATCCATAAATTTTTTGGAAGATCAGTAAACCCCGTCATAGATCTCACCATATCTAATAAGGTTCGATTTCTCCTTTCAGACACATCATTGTGTTGTTGTGGTCCTGGAGGTGTCCACTGTGAGAGAATCTCATTCTCTTTGAGATATCTGGTAAAATCTTCACCAAGATATTCTCCACCTCTATCAGACCTTAGTACTTTGATACTTTTACCAATCTGCTTCTCAACTTCACTATGGAACCTTTTGAACATTTCAAAAGATTCAGACTTGTGTTTCTAAGATACACAAATCCATATCTTGACATATCATCAGTGAAGGTGATGAAGTAAGAATATCCACATCTAGCTTGAATTTTCATGGGCCCACAAACATTTGTATGAATTAGTCCTAATAATTCAGAAGCTCTTTCTCCACTTCCAGTAAATGGAGATTTGGTCATTTTTCCTTTGAGACAAGATTCACAAGTTGGATATGATTCAAAATCATACTTGTCACGGTACCCTTCCTTGTACAACTTGTTAATTCTTTTCTCTCCAATATGACCAAGACTACAATGCCAAAGGTATGTATGATTTACATGATCATCACTTTTCCTCTTAAGACTTGAAACATGCATAATCGAATTAGCATTCACATTAGGTAAGACAGAAACATCATGTTGGAGAAAGCCATTCACATATAAATTATCATCATAATTAATAGAGCAAATACCATTGCCTATAATAATGCGAAAATCACGTTTGTCTAACATAGAAGCTGAAATTATGTTTGAAACAAATTTAAGAATGTAATAACAACCATCCAACAAAAGTACTTTGCCTGTAGGCATTATTAAAGAAATTGATCCTACAGCTACAGCCGCAACTTTTGTACCATTTCCAACTTGTAGATTAACTTCTCCTTTCTTTAGCCTCCTACTTATCTTGAACCCTTGCAATATATTACAGATGTTATAACCACTGCCAGTATCTAATACCCATAGTGAAGAATTAGTAGTAGCTAAAGAAACCTTGGAAACATTTTTCATCAATGTCTCACCTTGTTTCTTGTCCTTTAGAGTGGCAAGATACTCCTTGCAGTTTCTCTTCCAATGCCCTTTCTTCTTACAGTGAAAACATTCAACATCATATACTGACTGCAAGATCAAATCTTCAGAAAGCTCTTTACTAAGCTTGTACCCCAACTTCTCATGTTCTTTGGTAAGAACAATCATATAATTGAAAAGGGGTCCAACTGGAGAGTTTTCAATGTCCAACTGTGTATCAACCATCTTCTTAAGATATTCAATGATTGTAGGTGGATCCATATTCTGATGTTTCCTCTGGAGTTCAGAACTCATAGAAGCTAGAATGATGTGTTTAATAGCAAGGCATTCTTCCAAGTATTTCTGATAAACCTTGATGCCTTGAACATCATTCTCTAGTGGGATTATCTTTGCAGGTTTATCGATCACATCAATGAACTTTTCATGCATGAGAACAATTCTCAAATTTCTATACCAGTCATCAAAATTTGGTCCTACCAACTTGTTGGTCTCAAGTATTTCACGCAGTGACATAACAGACATACTGAGAAATCTAAATTATAGAAAAGAAAAGGCAATAATATAAGAACATATTTGCATATATCATAAAGACATGGACTTTATCTAAATGATATTTCCACTAATTATTTTAAACTATTTACCCTCATTATAGTTTACGAAATCTTTATTTCTGTTAGTGGAGTAAAGAAATCCTTTAACAATATCTATGAGCCCCTTGGAAGTCAAGTCGTTTCTCACATATATTTTAAAGGTATGTACTTTTACCAATTGTATCCCCATACAATTTTCTTTAATTGCTCTATGTCAAATAGTCCCCTGGTAGTCAGGTCGATCCTATTGGCATAGTTGAGTTCAACCATCATGATAGCAAAGTACTTATTAAATTTTATACTCCCCCGGGTGGTTCAGGCGTCTAGTGTAAAATTGAATAATTTTTCTTTCAATCCATACATCTAATGAAATAAATAATTTTAACATATTCTCGAACTATAAGTCTCCTGGAAGTCAGGCCGCTCCTTATAAACAAGAAATAAGTAAAATTATTTACTTTGATAGATAGCTCTATAATAAAATATCTTATATTTTATTATTTAAGAACTCAAATTTTAGTAAGAGGGAATTGTTATTAAAACAATTTTTAATAAAATGAAGATCAAATCTTTCATAGCATGTGAATTTAGTTCAAGTTGTCTACATGCTTAGTCCTAAATTAATTTACATCACATGTAATAAATAATTCAAAATAATGTAAAACAAGCACGTGACATAAAAACGAAATTCAGCATTCTTCTAACATGTTTAATCTATATATCACAAAAAATTAATTCATGCCAAAATATCATTATTAATTAACATCTCATGAACTAATAATAATAGAATCATATAACCTATTATAGATTCCCGTCGTATCTAATACAAAATTTCAAATTCAAGTTATTAACTATCTTAATAATTATATGAATACATATTTTATCCACAATAAAATAGTATCAATATTCAAACAATTTGACTATTGCACAAGACACATGTATTATGGTTTGTACTCTTCAAATATAATATTAAAATATTTCGTAAATTAATTTTAGAGACAATAAACCACGGCTCTAATACCAATGCAGGATTGCGTATAGGTGTTCGTAACACGCAGTGGAAGACAATAACAATCCTAGGTAGATTTTTTCGTATTTAAAATTTATTTACATGTCAAAGATCGGATCTAAGACGTACCTGGTGAAAAGAGTCTCGTTTCAAAATTTCTTCGATAGTGCGAAGACTCTATGCGTATCCACACCTAGACCGATCCTTTGCTATCAACTCTTTGATCAATGAAACTCGCGAACAAATTGAACGAAAAACTTGTGCTAAATTTTTTCTCAAAAATCTCAATTCAAATTAGATGAACAAAAAACACTTTTCTTTTAATTGTATTTTCACTCTTGGCTTGGTATGACATTCTCACTTTCACAAAGTATTTTTTCTTCTCAAGAATTGATGCGAAAATTTTTCTCCATCACCCTTTATATAGCATCACCATAATTTTTATTGCAAAATATCAGATTCCATTCCAAAGGGATTAACGACGTGACCAACATCCTTAAGGACTTTGACATGAAGATGTTGTCTAATTCTAAATTGGACTTCAAGTAATAATTTATATTAAAATTATCAATCCCATTCTTATGGGGATGAAATAACCGACGTTGACTTTCACGTCAATCCAATTCTTAATTGGATTGATCAAATATATATATATATATATATATATATCAATCAAGAGATATAATTTAATTTTCTATTCCAAAAATAGAAAAGTTCAATTTGTTCACACTATTAATTATATTCTCTGTGCTAGCAAAGAATATAATAATATTTCATTTGGACTAATAACTAAATCTATTTGGCTAATTAAATTCCTTAATTTAATTATCAAATAATAAATTAATTAATCTTTTAGCAAAGATCAGAACACTCGTAAGTGTGTGACCCCATAGGTTCAATACTAAACCAGTATTAAATTGACCACATCAATATACTACAAGGGTGGCATCTAGCAACACTCCTTAACGACCGGATAGTATGAAGTATACAATTTACTCTCAAGAACCAGTAGAAGAATAATGTAGTAATTTCTTCTATACTTATAGCTCTGGATCACCTTAGGATATGGTTCAACTGTCAAATCCTAATAGGCGACCAACTATGTGTTCATGTCAAATATAATCGACCATTGAATGACCTAAGAAACTCATTTCTTCTTTCATTCAATTGCCATGGCCAAGGTCTTAATTTGGTCTTTTATAATTCATGACAGCATGGAGCTTAAACTCATTACCAAGAGTTGACAGATTCCATCTTGATCAATCACTAATTCTCTGAGTATTCAATCATGCTGAATATTCTTTCAACTATCGCCCTAGGGTCATAGGTGTCTAGTATTAAAGCACAACAAATAACTTGTCAATTACTATGATGATCTCAGGTTAAAGGAAAATCTTACATCACATTATTCAAGAGAATATCCTATTGACAGTTTATGGTAATTCTAACCATTAGGAATTATCCAATGAGTCGGTTCAATGATTATATCTCTATATGCATCATCTATATATGTAATTTATTTAATGAGATCAACTAATCTTTATCCCATAAAGACGATCACATAAATATTGATCTAACCGAATTACTAATGTCCAAATTAATAATCCTACGATCAAGAACAAATTTAGATTAAATTATAAGAAACTTTACTCTCATTATCATGATCTCCATCACAATGTCAAGTCTCATAATTTAATCAAGGACCTTATCAAATTAATCAAGCAATTAATAACAATGATAAAAGAATATCAAATGCCATATATATTTTATATCAAATAACGTTCACAAAAATATGTTCAAATCATCAAATATGATATTGGATCTAAGACATATTTACTATATCCCTAACATCTTCAACATCTATAAACATTTTCCCTAATAGCTTCTTGTTTCTATTGATATAGTTCTAAATTTGGTAACCTGGGAGTAGGGATGGCGAATAGCCTCTTACTTTTCTTGACGACAAGTCCAAATCCATCTGAAAGGTCAACATTTTCGCCCTCTGGGAGTTTCCAATCAAAGGAATGCAACAATGAAGCCAATACAAACATAAGCATTTTATCTGCTAAAGGAAGGCCAGCACAAATTCTCCTCCCTAATCCAAATGGAAGGTACTTGAAATTATTGCACAATACACATATATTATGGTTTGTACTCTTCAAATATAATATTAAAATATTTCGTAAATAAATTTAAGACCCAATAAACCACGGCTCTGATACCACTGCAGGATTGCGTATAGGTGTTCGTAACACGCAGCGGAAGATAATAACAATCCTAGGTAGATTTTTTCGTGTTTAAAATTTATTTACATGTCAAAGATCGGATCTAAGACGTACCTGGTGAGAGAGTCTCGTTTTAAAATTTCTTCGATAGTGCGAAGACTCTATGCGTATCCAGACCGAGATCGATCCTATGCTATCAACTCTTCGATCAATGAAACCCGCGAACAAATTGAACGAAAAACTTGTGCTGAAATTTTTCTCAAAAATCTCAATTCAAATTAGAAGAACAAGAAACACTTTTCTTGTAATTGTATTTTCTCTCTTGGCTTGGTATGACACTCTCACTTCCACAAAGTATTTTTTCTTCTCAAGAATTGATGCGGAAAATTTTCTCCATCACCATTTATATAGCATCACCATAATTGTTATTGCAAAATATCAGATTCCCTTCCAAAGGGATTAACGACGTGACCAACGTCCTTAAGGACTTTGACGTGAAGATGTTGTCTAATTCTAAATTGGACTTCAAGTAATAATCTATATCTATATTATTATAAAAGCATAAATACAATGTCAGTTTATAAAAATAACCTTATAACATTAAGCATAATAACTCATAATAAAAGGACATAACCGAAATTCTAGATATTAGCCTTATAACCCTATTAGTTTTAGGATATAATTCTACACATTAGGAATCCTATTAGTATAATTACTGTCATGGGCGGCTTTTCAGCCGTGCCCCATGACCCCTTGGGCGCGCCCCCTGGCGTCCTAGCAAGCCTTCCAATGCCTAGCGCCACGGACGGCCCCGTGGTCTTGGCCGTGCCAAGTGATAAGCGCGCATGTCCTCTGTCGCCCCACCGATATCCCTCGCCAGCGCCCAACCGCAGGAAGATGCCAACAGCGCCGCGCGCGCAGACAACGCCACGCACGCAAACCTTGATGCCAAAGACTATGTTGCTGACAACTGACCTATTTATGCTTTATAGCAAACTAAGTCTTTTTCATTGTAAATATAGAGTAGTTTTATTCCATGTACTTCCATTATGTTTCTCTAGCTTAATCAAGTGTAGTCTTGTAGCTTTGGATTTTTTTTAAGCATTATTAGAGGGGATCAAGCAATCAAACTTTCTAGCAAACAAACAATTCTCTGTACTGGTGTATATCCCCCTCGACACCGCGTTGCCTTTCTATAATAGCTTTCATTAATGCAATCAAGCTTTCTTTAATTCTCAATTCTCATTCTTGTTCTCTCAATTGCTCTTGACATTGGTTCTCCCGTACGGCACTGACAATCTAGTCTAGCGTACGGAGGGGACCTCAGCTGGCGGACAGCAACTGCCCTGACATCAGTTGCTTAGCCTTACATCGCCCTTCCAAGAAATCTCAGGAAGGCGCCGCGTAACAGTTGGTATCAGAGCCTAGGCTCGACATCGGACGAGGGAACGCATTACCATTACCACCATTTCTGACCATGGTGAATCATAGGGACCGCATTGCGGCCCTTGAACAGACGGTTGACGGATTACTGCCCATCATTGATACGGTGCCTGAACTAAGAACCAGCCTAGGGCAAAGGTTGGAAGACCTGGACCGCAGGGTGCTCCAGGCCGAAGTTGACATTGAAAACATCAGTCGTGACTCCGAGGGAGACCGACAAACGGCAGCCACAGAGGCAGCCGAAATTTTTGGCAAATTCGAGGGACTCCAATAGGAGCGTGCCGAGGATTTAGCTTACAGGGCACAAGAGGCAGACAGGGTGACTGCCATGCAACAAACTATTGATGACTTGACAGACAAGCTCAATGTCGTCAATGCTGCTTTACAGGGCCTATTGCGAGGCGGTGGAAACCAGATCGGGGGCGCTGCAAACCCCACTTCCACGACACAAAAACTAAAAATTCCTGAGCTAAAGCCATACAGTGGAGCTAGGAATGCCAAGGAAATGGAGAACTTCATCTTTGATGTCGAACAATATTTCGATGCTGTTGGGGGCCTAGAAGAAGCTAAGAAGGTCGCAACTGCTGCCATGTATCTTCAGGGTGATGCTAAACTCTGGTGGCGGGTGAAATACGAAGCCATCAAGGCCGGTGAAGATGCTCTCGAAACATGGGCAGAACTGAAGGCAGTCATACGCCTACAGTTCTTCCCCGAAAATGTTGAATACAATTCAAGGAGAAAGCTACGGGAGCTCCGCCAGACCAAATCCGTGCCGGACTACGTGCGGGAATTCTCCGCGCTCATGCTAAACATACGCGACATGGGGGACAAAGACAAGCTCTTCACTTTCCTAGAAGGGCTGAAACCTTATGCCCGTATGGAGCTACAAAGACAACGGGTAGATACCCTGCCCAAGGCGATCCAAGCAGCTGAATGTCTTGGGGACTATCAAATTGAAGCTCGGAAGGATAGACCTCAGCCGCCTGACCGAGCGGGATTCAAAGGGGACCAGTCTAGCAATGGTGGCTCTAGCAGAAGTGGGGGAGATCGGGGCTCAACCAAACCTAAGGCTCCCTCCACAGGCAGCAACATTGTTGCGTCTAACAACAATGATCGGGGGAGGAAGCCTCCTTCAGGATGCCATCATTGTGGCGGACCACATTGGAACAATGAGTGCCCACATGCACAAATGAATGCTCATCAGACTTTTGATAATGGGACTGATGACGACTCAGACGACACGGATCAGACTGAACTAGTAGGTGCCTTCAATGCAATTGTTGGCTCCATTTCTGAGGCATTAGCAGAGACTAGTGCTGGTATCCGTAAGAAGAAGGACCCATGTCCAGTCACCAAGAAAGGGAAAAAGAAGGCGGGTGATAAGACTCCTCTTAAGCACGAGAGGACCTTAATGTTCGTTGAGATGAAGGTGAATGGCAAGCCCATTCGGGCCATGGTAGACACAGGTGCTACCCTCAACTACTTAGCCTCGACTCAGGTGGAGCGCCTTGGTCTAGTTGTAGGGAAAGATAGAGGTCATGTCAAGGCTATCAACTCACCTCCCCAGCCAGTGGGTGGAATAGCCAAAGAAGTACCGGTGAAGCTTGGCCCTTACGAAGGAAAATTCAACATGCGCGTGGTGATCATAGATGACTTTGAGTTGATAGTTGGATTGGAATTCCTGAGGCAAACCAACACCATGCCTGTACCGTATGCTGACATGTTACTGATGATGGGAGCAAACGGGACCAAGCCCTGCATTATCCCGTGCATGCCCATGAAGATGGCCGTTGAAAACATCTCGGCCTTGCAGTTGAAGAAGGGGGTCAAAAGAAATGAACCCACGTTCCTGGCTACCCTCTATATCGAAGATGTAGAACGCTCCTCGGGTCCCATTCCTGAACCCGTGAAGGAGCTACTACTAGAGTTTGAAAATGTCATGCCACAAGACATGCCAAAGTGACTACCGCCTAGGCGCATTGTGGACCATAAGATTGAGCTGGTGCCGGGCGCGAAGCCACCCGCCCGGGCGCCTTACAGAATGTCACAACCCGAACTCACCGAGCTTTAGAGACAATTGACGGAAATGCTAGACACAGAGGTTATCGTTCCCTCCAAATCCCCATACGGGTCCTCTGTGCTATTCCAAAAGAAATATGATGGTAGTCTACGACTCTGTGTGGACTATCGGGCTCTAAGCAAAATTACTGTGAAGAACAAGTACCCTATTCCGCTAATGGCAGACTTGTTCGATAGACTGGGTGGTGCGATGGTGTTCACCAAAATAGACCGAAAGATAGGTTATTGGCAAGTTCGGATTGCAGAGGGTGATGAGAACAAGACGACCTGTGTGACAAGATATGGGTCGTACGATTTCCTGGTTATGCCATTCGGCTTGACTAACGCCCTAGCTACGTTTTGCAATTTGATGAACCAAGTCTTCCGAGAGTACATTGATGAATTCGTGGTGGTCTACTTAGATGACATTGTGGTATATAGCCAAACATTGGAGGAACACCTGATGCACTTGCGGAAGGTCCTAGCTCGATTGCGGGAGCATGAACTATATGCGAAGCTATCTAAGTGCTTCTTTGCTCAAAAGCAAATTGACTTCCTCGGACATGTCATCGAGGAAGAGCGGATCAAGATGGACCAGCATAAGATTCAGGCAATCACAGATTGGCTGCCGCCTAAGGATATCCACGCCTTGAGGGCGTTCCTTGGTCTATGCAATTTCTATCGGCGATTTGTGAAAAACTACTCCCTCATTGCAGTACCATTGACAGAACTCCTCAAGAAGGTCACACCTTGGTAATGGGGACCCAAGCGAGCGGAAGCCTTCAACGCATTGGAAGTGGCTATGACTAGTATCCCCGTCTTGGCCCTTCCTGATCTGGCCAAGCCATTCGAAGTACAAACAGATGCATCTGACTATGCCCTCGGTGGAGTCCTGCTACAAGAAGGGCATCTTGTAGCGTATGAGAGTCGGAAGCTGAAAGATGCAGAGCGGCGCTATGCCACCCATGAGAAAGAATTATTGGTTGTCGTCCACTGCTTGCGCCTCTGGAGGCACTATCTGCTGGGGACCCCGTTCGTGGTCAAGACAAACAACACAGTTGTTAGCCATTTCATGACCCAGCCGAAGTTGAATGGTCGACAGGCCAGGTGGCAGGAACTCCTAGCTGAATTCCACTTCAACCTGGAGTACCGAAGTGGGAAGACCAATCATGTTGCTGATGTGCTCAGTCGGAGAGCTGATCTAGCATCGGTGTGCCTACTCGCCACCCTAAGGGGGAGCGAAGTAGCCACCTCCATCAAGGACCAGATACAGGATTTATTCATCAAAGATCCTGCTGCACAGTATTTGGTTGATTTGGTAGGACAGGGCAAGACTCGCCAGTTCTACATGGAAGATGGTTTTCTGAAAGTGAAAGGGAACCGACTTTATGTTCTTAAAGGAGGAGATCTACGAAGGACTCTTCTGGCTGAATGTCATGATACTTTATGGGCCGGCCATCCAGGTGAAGAACGCATCATGGCGTTACTTTGCCGTGCATATTATTGGCCTCAAATGGCCGATGACGTTGCTCAGTATGTGAAGACTTATCTAGTATGCTAGAAGGACAAGTCAGACTGCTTAACACAGGCGGGACTCTAGGAACCACTAGCTGTCCCAAAGAGACCTTGGGAAAGTGTTTCCCTGGATTTCATCACCGGATTGCCCAAGGTCGGAGATCTAACAACTATCTTGGTTGTGGTAGATCGGTTTTCCAAATATGCTACCTTTATTGCTGCCCCACAATATATATCAGCAGAAGATACAGCTCGACTCTTCTTCTCTCATGTCGTCAAATATTGGGGCCTACCCAAAGATATTGTTAGTGATCGTGACTCACGCTTCACTAGCAACTTTTGGACCCAACTCTTTAAGTGTCTTGGGTCGAAGCTGAATCACAGCTCAAGTTTTCATCCGCAATCTGATGGCCAGACGGAGCGGTTCAATGGTATGTTGGAGGAATATTTGCGTCATTTTGTAACCGGATCGCAGAAGAATTGGGTGAAGCTTCTGGATGCTGCTCAACTGTGTTTCAATTCACAAAAGAGCTCTAGTACAAACAAAAGCGCTTTTGAAATTGTTACCGGACAGCAACCGCTACTCCCACACACAGTCAATGCACCAAATATGTCTAAATCTCCTCGAGCTGCTAGCTTCTCTAAAGAGTGGAAGCAAAATTTGGAGATAGTGCGGAGCTATCTTGTCAAGGCTCAAAAGCGGATGAAGAGGCATGCTGATCAGAATCGTCGCTTTGTTGAATACCAAGTAGGAGACAAAGTGATGGTCAAAATTCCAAAGCGTTACTTATTTGCGGGGGTCCATGACCCTCGCCTATTACAAAAATACATTGGACCCTTGTCCATTAAAAGGCGCATTGGGAAAGTTGCATACCGGGTGGATACCCCAGCTTGGTGGAAAATTCATCCTGTCTTCCATGTCAGCCTCCTGAAACCTTTTCGGGAAGACACGGAGGATCCTTCAAGGAGCCAGCTCACAATACCCAGTTTTCGAGGGCCCAATTCAACCGGAAAAAGGCGTGTTGAAGATATCCTTGATGATAGAGTAATTCATGCCTCAAGGAAAGATCACCAAGAGTTCTTGGTGAAATAGCAGGGCTGTGATGCAGAGGAAAACACTTGGGAGAGGGGAACAAACCTCAAAGCCTACAAGAGCCTAATTGAATATTATCTTACAAGTAAGGCGCCGAGGACGTCGCCAACTCAGGTGGGGGAGAATGTCATGGGCGGCTTTTCAGCCGTGCCCCATGACCCCTTGGGCGCGCCCCGTGGCATCCTAGCAAGCCTTCCAATGCCTAGCGCCACGGACGGCCCCGTGGTCTTGGCCGCGCCAAGTGACAAGCGCGCATGTGCCTCTGTCGCCCCACCGATATCCCTCGCCAGCGCCCAACCGCAGGCAGATGCCAACAGCGCCGCGCGCGCAGACAATGCCGCGCGCGCAGATCCTGATGCCAAAGACTATGCTGCCGACAACGGCCATGTTTTCTGCCTTATAGCAAACTAAGTCTTTTTCATTGTAAATATAGAGTAGTTTTATTCCATGTAATTTCATTATGTTTCTCTAGCTTAATCAAGTCTAGTCTTGTAGCTTTGGATTATTTTTTTTAAGCATTATTAAGGGGGACCAAACAATCAAAACTTTCTAGCAAGCAAACAATTCTCTGTACTGGTGTCTCTCCCCCTCGACACCGCATTTCCTTTCTGTAATAGCTTTCATTAATGCAATCAAGCTTTCTTTCATTCTCAATTCTCATTCCTGTTCTCTCAATTTCTCTTGACATTGGTTTTCCCGTACGGCACTGACAATCTAGTCTAGCGTACGGAGGGGACCTCAGTTGGCGGACAGCAACTGCACTGACATCAGTTGCTTAGCCTTACGTCGCCCTTCCAAGGAATCTCAGGAAGGCGCCGCGTAACATTACTTTCGGGCATAGACATATAATACTACATCTTAGCATGTTTGCCTAATACCTTTAGGAACATGTTATGTTTACTTTTATCATAATTGGAGAAGAATGACTATTAAGAAAGAGAATCGGCTTATCATATTCTTTAAAATTTATTAAAAAAATTATGTAGGAAAAAATTATAATTAATACTTTGAGGTCAACACATAAAATTAGGACCCAAAAAAAAAAGTTGGAGTAAGATTAAGCTTCTTTATTACCGTGTCTTATTCTCCTCTACTTTTGAGGTAAGCGTTCACATCAAACATCGATGACACTGATCACAAAAGAATGTGTAATTGCAGAAAGAAGTACATATAATGGTGAAAGAAGTAGAAAATTGTTCAAATCCATATAGAAAAAAAGAGAGCATATATTTAATTTAAAAGTACAAATATAATATTAATAGATCAAAAAATAGCCCTAAAATATTAAATGGAAGAACTCATAGGGAAAGGACATAACTGCAATAATCTATATTTTGAACTAATTTGAGAATGTATTATATTGTCCAAATCCGTTTAGAAATAGGAGAGTCTATATTATTATAAAAGAAAAAAATACAATATTAATTAACCAAAACAACCCTAAAATATTAAATGGAAGAACTTATAGGGAAAAGACATAACTGTAATAACCTACTTTTTGGACTACAATATTTTCTATATTAATTTTTAATATTTAAAATTTTAAATTAATAAAAAAAATTCTATTAAATACTTATTAAAAATATATAGGAAGGTTTAATAAAATCAATTCCATAAGAATCCTCCGTTGTGGTAATACATTAACACTCCATAATGTTTAATACCAAAAAAAATAAAAGTAGTATTAAATGGACTGCATAAAGAGTTGAAGTTGAGAAAAAACAATATCCCCAAGATAATATATTTTTATATTATATATAAAATATTTTTCTACTCAAATAATATTTTTTTTATTCAATTGTTTGTGTAATACTAAAAATACTCAATTATTAAGCAACAACTAAGAAAATATTTAAGAATATAAATGTGTGAGAAAGAGAAAAAAAATAGTTGGTAAGAGTCAATACCACTAATGATTCTACAAACATAAAGATCTAAAAGTGAAATATCATATCAAGTTTTTACTATTTGAAAATAAAATTTATGATGCATAAAATTATAATTAAGATTTAATATTCAAAACAAGAGATGAACTAATATTAAGATCTGAATCAATATAGAATAAATTATTTTTTATGTTAAAACTAAATAATTAAATCTTTTAATTAATTATTTATCAAGAGAATCTGATTCAGTTATTTTTTAAATTCATCATATGAGTAAAATTTTTATTCAAGTTTTTTTTTTTAAAACTAGAATACATAAATTTATTCCATAAAAAGAGCGCGAGATTAAAAAAATTAGAACACAAAATAAAAAGTTAGTATAGTATTAAGAATCAAAATATTATACAAGTGTCTAAGGAAGCATACAATCAAAGCTAAATCTTAAATAAGAACAAGCTTTCAAGACTATATTATAAAGAGTTGACTCTGGTATAGCGGGATTATTCCTTGTAGATGCCTCCGGCGGAATCACGATAATATTCTATCTCATGCATTACTTGCAAATATCATATCAAGAGGCATGATACTATTAGCAATAACAGTAAGTGGTGTGCCAACAACGATTTTATTGTGAGGCTACCCACTTTAGATTTGATATAACTCTTCAAACAACTTAAATAATCATCACAAATATATCAAAGCAGAGCAATATTGGTAAATTTATAAGAAAAGCAAAATTAATAATATGTGATGAAGCACTTATAGTTAAGTGTCAAACGATCGAAACAATTGCCTGAAGTTCTAGAGATAATATTGGATATTAATGAATCGTTTGGTAAAAAATTAATGGTTTGGGAGGTGATTTCTGTCAAGTACTACCAGTAATTCCAAAATCAACAAAAGTAGAGACTGTAAAAGCTAACTGGCCAAAGTTAAACTTCTGGCCTCAAATGAAAAAGATTGAACTGACAAGAAATATAAAGCAAGAACAAATCCAGTATTCAATGTCTTCTTGCTTCGTGTTGGATACGAAGACGAACATCTAATAAAAGATGATTTGGTTCTTCCTATACGTTTGGTTATCAACCCCAACAATAACAGTAGTTCATTTAATAAGAGAAATATTTCTATCATTAGATTAAAATGCTTAGCTAGCAGAAATGAATATATTGATTAACTAAATAAAAGGTTGATTGCAAGATTTTATAGTAAAAACAAAATATTTTTCAGTTTCTGACTTAGCAGAAATGATACCAATAATTACTACCAAGAAGAATACTTAAATATCAAATGGCCCTCTATCATACATGTTTGTTGTCAAGTTTATTATTTCTTACGTATGTTAGTGTCACTGTATATATAATAGACTAATTTAAAATTGATCTTCCATTGTATATAGATTGATTTTGAAGAAAAATATGTCCTTCATGCTACTGAAAAACTTAAATATGCTGAATAGCTTATGTAATAGCACACAAATGGTATATAGAAGTTTTGACAATAACGTCAATACGCAAAAATTATGATACTGGTCAATGTGCTTCTAAGTATATTCATATCCCTGAATTCAACTTTGGTCTTCCAAAACTAAGGAATATCCTTTTAAATTTGTGTGAAAAATAATTTTTAGTGTGTTTATGTTTTGCAAATATAATAAATAAAGCACAAGGAAAAACATCCTAAATATTGAACTTTATTTACCGCGATATGTTTTATTGCACTTTCTAGAGTGATATCAAGATCGACAATAAGAGTTTTGGTTAAGGCAGAGCAACCAAATCATTACGAGAAAACATACACGCAAAAATATTGTCCACAAAGAAGTGTTTGGTAAGATTCCATCACATTAAATACTTTTAAACTATACTCCCTTCGGTCCACTTTAAGGTTAATATAGTCAATTAAATTGTTAATTAAAGCTAAAAAGTAGATTCCTTAATATGTGTGAAATCAACCAAAAAAGTTACTAAGTGGATCAGAGGAAGTAATAAATAATTATCTAACTAACATGACAAAATTGATCATTTGTGTAAGTTTTGATGATGTCTTTTTATTTAAATTCATGTATTATGCTAATTGTCTTGAGCTGAGGGTCTATCAGAAACAACCTCCCTATCTTTATAAGGTAGGAGTAAGGTTTGCATACACACTACCCTCCCCAGACCCCATTTATGGGAATACACTGGGTTTTTTGTTGTTGTTGTTGTTGTTGTTGTTGTTGTTGTTGTTGTTGTTGTTGTTGTATTATGTAATGTAATTCAATATTTTTCAGCATTTAGATGATTGTTATATTATTATACATAAAATTTCCCGCATTAATTAAATTTTATTATTCCTTCATATAAATAAATGTTTAAATCATCACGTGTCATTGTTAACGTGCAACGCACGTTCATAGATACTAGTTTATATTAAAATTATCAATCCCATTCTTATGGGGATGAAATAACCGACATTGACTTATATATATATATATTCCAAATAGAAAACTTCAATTTGTTCGCAATATTAATTATATCTTCTGTGCTAGCAAAGAATATAATAATATTTCATTTGGACTAATAACTAAATCTATTTGGCTAATTAAATTCCTTAATTTAATTATCAAATAATAAATTACTTAATCTTTTAGCAAAGATCAGAACACTCGTAAGTGTGCAACCCCATAGGTTCAATACTAAACCGGTAGTAAATTGACC